>NC_053490.1:144849632-145024686 GCF_905171775.1 Rana temporaria
CTAAATAACTACAAATTATATCAAATTAACTCTTGACCCCTTAGAAAAAAAAAAGTAGAAAATAAATAAAAGTGGATGAACATGTTGAAAAACATAGTACTAGGTGAAACTCCTGCGCTGTAGTGGATAAGTGTGGGAATGGAGGGGTGGCAGAGGGGAGGGAAAGGAATTAAACTAAGAGTGGGGGACTGCAGCAGACAAAAAAGAGTCTTTCCAGTGAAGGACAAAGAATAAATGCAACAATGGAAGAAGTCTGCGCTGTGGTTACACTAGTGACAAAAAATAGACATGTAAACGGTGATGGTGAAGGGAGGGAGGTGGATGTTGGAATCGGGGAAATAAACGTGTACAAATGCAGCAAAAATATATCTTACACAGGGGTGAAACTTAACCTGATAGGACCGAGTGATAAACCACCAAAGGAAATGGGTGAGTGAAAGGGGTGATCTACCTAATGTGTACTCAAATGCATACAGTGAAATAGGTGAAAACCCAAAACAATAAAGTTCACAGTGAGGTGAGAAAATGACTGATGAAAACAGCAAATGGAAAAAATGCCAGAATTCAGTCCAACCCAATCCTCAAATCATGCAACCCACACCATGGAGTGAAGTGACCAGCTTACCTCCTAGTTATTACTCACACGTAAGGTAAATAGCTGATACTTCTGGTTGGTTAGATGTCCTCTTTAACAGATCGCAGTTAGGGACCATACATGTGGAGAAAGAGTGAATGTATATAGTGGGTAGACCTCCTGTCACTCCGAGGACAGAAAAAAGGGAATTCTCTAGGATACAGTGTATGGGTGTACACTTACACAACTCACACTGTATAAGAGGAAGAAATGCCTGTCTCCACGAACGCCGCGCTCGTATCCCGATCCTTTCGTGGTCAGCACTCAGCACTCAGCTCCTCAGGGATCCATAGAAGCGGCCGCTCATGGTTGAGAAGGAGAGCAGAGAGGGGAGAGGAGAAGGAGGGGGGGGCGTATCGCGTGAGACGGCACAGCACAACAAAAACTTTAATAGCCGGTAAAAATAAAAAACTTACAGTAAGCAGGTAAAATACGGTCGCATCTCCCACGAGCACCGCACGAGCACGAGCATCTCCCACGTGGGAGATGCGACCGTATTTTACCTGCTTACTGTAAGTTTTTTATTTTTACCGGCTATTAAAGTTTTTGTTGTGCTGTGCCGTCTCACGCGATACGCCCCCCCCTCCTTCTCCTCTCCCCTCTCTGCTCTCCTTCTCAACCATGAGCGGCCGCTTCTATGGATCCCTGAGGAGCTGAGTGCTGAGTGCTGACCACGAAAGGATCGGGATACGAGCGCGGCGTTCGTGGAGACAGGCATTTCTTCCTCTTATACAGTGTGAGTTGTGTAAGTGTACACCCATACACTGTATCCTAGAGAATTCCCTTTTTTCTGTCCTTGGAGTGACAGGAGGTCTACCCACTATATACATTCACTCTTTCTCCACATGTATGGTCCCTAACTGCGATCTGTTAAAGAGGACATCTAACCAACCAGAAGTATCAGCTATTTACCTTACGTGTGAGTAATAACTAGGAGGTAAGCTGGTCACTTCACTCCAGTGGGTTGCATGATTTGAGGATTGGGTTGGACTGAATTCTGGCATTTTTTCCATTTGCTGTTTTCATCAGTCATTTTCTCACCTCACTGTGAACTTTATTGTTTTGGGTTTTCACCTATTTCACTGTATGCATTTGAGTACACATTAGGTAGATCACCCCTTTCACTCACCCATTTCCTTTGGTGGTTTATCACTCGGTCCTATCAGGTTAAGTTTCACCCCTGTGTAAGATATATTTTTGCTGCATTTGTACACGTTTATTTCCCCGATTCCAACATCCACCTCCCTCCCTTCACCATCACCGTTTACTTGTCTATTTTTTGTCACTAGTGTAACCACAGCGCAGACTTCTTCCATTATTGCATGTTGAAAAACATAGCAACAAATCATAGAATAATTTAAAGAAGCCAAAGCTCAAAAAACACTGTACAAAAACGCCCATACAAACAAAAGAAAAAAAAAAAGCCAGAAAAAAACTCATATTGTGACGCTCAGGTGTGAATGCAGCATGAGTGGCTGCATGCTATCTTGGCGATTGGGGGGCACGGCCACCTGTTTTTACCACACCCTGGATGTCCATGTGAATGAGAACGATTACCAGTTTCGGAAGCGCTGCAACACGGGCTTTTTTAAACCCTTCATTGAAGTTAAAAGCGCCCTGCTAGCGGCCGAAAAGTGTCGCTTAAACAGTGCTAAAGTGCTGCTAAAAGGAGCGGAGCTTTAGAGCCAACACGGCCTGGCCCCAGTGTGAAAGGGATCCTAATATAAGACTATGGTATCCACGCAGGCCACAGATTCAGTGGGTGGGTCAATGATACTTCTTGGGATTTGCATATTACTTTATCTATTTGTAACATTGTGTTTACTTTGATGCTTGTGTATTCTGGGTTGCCAGGAAACTATGGAGAAATCTTATCGTTTTTTGGGAATGGCAAGTGTGCCCAATTGACTCACCCGATGCAGCTGTGGACTGCGGGGATTCAGTAGTCTTAGGCAGGCCATAGACGAGTCGAGAACCGAATGAAAATTCATAGTCGTTCCATTTTTCGCCTCATTAGCGTGCCAGCTGTGATACGCGATATTCGTGCCACAATCTAAAGTGCCTGATACAACTTGGTAGACTTTATTTCGAAAAAACGATGGCACAATCGTGTGCAGCATTTTAGTTTTTTGATCGACAGAACGTTTGGTTTTTGACTCGTCTATGGCCTGCCTTATATGGAGGGCGGTGGGAGTGTGTCAATAGGTTACGACTAGGAGCTTGTGCAGCGTGAAACACGTTAACACTGTGATTTTTTATTTTTTTTTACCCATTATTCAGCAATAAAGCCGATGAGGGGTTCAGCCACCGTTTTTTCTTTGCTTTGGCATGTGGCGAAATGGCCAAGCTGGCATCCTCGTAGCGCAGTAGAGCAGTGTATGTGAGTGATCACCTGGAGTTTTTTTACCATTCACTATTTTCCCAAAATCCAGAACACGCTGTGTCCAAGTCCTTGCCACATTTTGAAATGGGTACTTACCTTTTTCTGCTCACTTTTCAGTGACATATTGGTTGACACAGAAATGTGCTCAAAGGCAAAATATGGGAGACATTTCTTTTGTCAATCAAGTAAAAACACCAAAAAGGACATATTTGCCCGGAGACCTCGACACCAGAAGAAATCCATCACTAGTAAGGTTTTCGTGATGTTCAAATGCAATCGGTTATGGCTCTGGTTAAAGCGGAAGTGTCAGGAAAGTAATTAAAAAGCTACAAGGCCTAGTTACAAAACAGTGAATATGACATTCACTAAACAGTCACTGCAGGTGAATCGGTCCCAAATTTTAAACACGTGCCAAAATACCAGGAAGACACATCTGCAGTGATATGGAGTCAGATTTACTGCTTTATAAATACATCCTTCATGGAAGAAAGTTTTATAGACATGCACCATGCAGTTATTGAGTTCCTCTTTATAGAACACAACTAACCCTACACAGAAAAAGTGCCCAGGCAGCTTCTATGGTAAGCGATCTCTTGCCAAGGACCAGGTTTTTTTTTTTCCCTCTCTCTTTTAAAGACAGATACTTAGTCATGTGACCCAAAGTAAACTATATGTTAAACAATAAAGGCTCATCAGGGCCGATTATGAAAAAAAAGCCATTTCCAAGCAAAACACGATTATTATGTATTTAATAAGCAATGTGCAGATTGCAAACGATCAAGCTTTGAATTCTATTAGATGAGATAGTTAAAAAGCATCATACACAGCTAAACTAAAAGAAGATGAAGTGAGCATGCAGTCACATGTAAAAATCAAACGTTTTACTGAAGAAGGTATAATAAGGAGAGGTGAAAAAAGCAGACCCAGTAATAAGCATTATGAAAAAAGTTAACGGTAAAAGGGGACCCCTTAGTCTTTTTAATCTAAAGCCTAGTATACACATGATCGGATTTCAATCGGACAAATCTGTGGAAATTTTGTGCGAAGGGCGTTGGTCGTGAAGTTGGTATGCATACAGACGGCAGAACTTTTTCAGCCAACGTACACGAAACATGGTTTTTCAGCTCTTTAGCGCCGCCCTTTGGGCAACTTCTGCTAATGTTGTGCTATGGTTAGCATTGGTTCGGAGCATACGTGTTTGTACACACCATTGGATAATCCGATGGCACACATTTGTTGTCGGAAAATGCATGCTATAAAATATCTATTGTCGGGAATTGTGCGATGGAGAGTACAAACCAGGGCTGTGGAGTCGGAGTAAATTTTGGGTACCTGGAGTCGGAGTCGGCAAACAATGCACCGACTCCGACTCCTACTAAATTTAGATTGGAATTAAAAAAAAAAAAAGCAAGTTTAAATGTCCCAATTCACAAAAAGTTATAATTAATGACTTCTCTACTGTAAGAATAAAGACCAATGCATGCAGTGCCTCACGTAACCGCAAAACGAACACGTTAAGTGACCGTGAAGAAGCATGCTTTTCATGTGCTTCACTATATGGCACGCAACGCACAATTAGGAGCTGCAATACTTATACTTTCCATAGTGTTGTCCATGTGTAACCTAGCCTCTCACTGATAAGGGATTAAATAAATATGTTTTTTGCAGGACTAGAGAGTGAGACACTTGTATAAGTGAAGGGAATGGAGGGCCAATAGTTCAAGACTGAAGCTGTAAACCATTGGAAAAACTGCTGTCATTTAGCTAAGGCTATAAAAACTTGTAAACTCCGATTGTTAGCTTAAACTTTAAACATGACTATGGGATTCTCCTAGGAAAATCATGTTTTAGAATAAATGCCCCTTCCTGGATTAAAAAAAATAAATAAAAAAACTTTGTTTTCATTGTGTTTGTCTTTTGCTTAAACTGTGCAATACAGTAGACTGTTGGCTTCCCAGCCAGTAGTCCTGTGGTAGGTTGCATTTCTTTCCCTCAAGGAATGTATAAAATACATTCGCATATTAATACAGAGGAGTCGGAGTCGGAAGTACATAAAACTGAGGAGTCGGAACATTTATCTACCGACTCCACAGCCCTGGTACAAACGGTCAGATTATCTGACAAAACCCTGCCATCACACTTGTTTTTGTCGGAAATTCCGATCATGTGTATGAGGCTCAAGTATAAACGTTTTAACACATTCTATGCATTATATTTTCTTTATTTATTTTTTTATAAAAATGGTCACAATGTACATCTCAGCGAAAGATCATGGCAGCTTTGCCTAGGTTGCGATATGGCAGATCTCAGAGCAGTTAATTAAAGCGATAAGTGTTTTTTTTACTCAAAAATGTATTATTTGGCAATGCCAACTATGCCTTTTTAATTGGGGAGATGAGTTTTGTTTTTTTATAAACATCACTTAATTTTAAGGCCCCATTTCACACAGTAGCGTTTTGTAGCTCGAAGCTCCAAAATTCTCAATATCCCAAATCCCATGCATTTCAATAGAGGCTGTTCACATATGAACATTCAGATGCCTGCAGCTCAACGTCTGACACTCCAAAAGCTGCATGAGCTACATTTAAGTCAGATTTCCACCCCCATAGAGCATTATTTTCAGGTGTATTTCAAACTTATTTTTAGCCTGTAAGATTGTGTCTTCTTCCCCAATGCTTTACGTTGGCTAAAACAAAAAAAACACCTGAAGCTTTAAAGAAGTTGACCTTTTTTTTTTAAAATAAAACAAATGTTAATTTTTTGCAGGTGAAAAAAAAAATAGCATTTTTTTTTTTTTTTTTACTTGAAGCCTGTAAAGCATTGCACCCATGATCAACAGATCATGGGTGCCATGCAGGACTCCTGCAGACTTGTCAGTGTATCTGTGTGCCTGTACCTCGTACATATTGACAGAAAGAGAATGAACTACCTCAAGTGCTCAACAGCGCCATGGTAGTTCATTGAAACTATAAGCAGACAGCCGCAAAGGCTGCCGATACTTGTAATTTGCCATTCACAGAATTCTGTGAATGAATGATGTGGCCGGAGTACCAAACCACTGTGTCTTTTTTTAAATAGTGACAGAAAGTAGGGGAGAAGTTACCCCGCTTGCTGTCACTACAGGTAGCAAAGCGGGCGGTGGCTGCAGCAGTGGGAACATGCTACATATTCTACCCTAAAAACAGGTGAAACATGTACCCAAAGATCAATTCATCATACATTATGTTAAAAAAAAAAAAAAACAACTTGAAATATGCTTGTAAAATGCTCACATACGTATGCAAAAACGCTCAAATAAAATGCCTGAAATAAATAAATCTCTCTGCTCAGGTGTGAATGCAGCCTAAAAGGAGACCTCTGATGCAGTGAAAAAAACTCAATAAAAATAAAAATACAGAGAACTGCCATAGCTGACATCCTGAAAATGCTGGTTTACTGTCATATTAAAAAATTAAAAAAAGTCAGCAGCTCAAAATACTGTAGCTGCTGGCTTTTTATATACAGAGGAACCACGGATTACGAGCATAATCCGTTCCAGGAGAATGCTCGTAGTCCAAAGTACTCACATATCAAAATCGAGTCTTCCCATTGAAGTCAATGGAAACGAAAATGATTTGTTCCGCATCGACTTCAATGGCATGCAATACCTCATGCGGCCAAAGGTGGGAGGGGCTTCAGAGAGCCTCAAACAGGCAGAAAGGCCTGAGGACACCTCGGCAAACCTCGGAAAGACTCCGTTCCTGAGGTCAGCCGTGCTGTCCTCGGGCCTTTCCCTGCATTTCCAAACTACCCCGATCGGCTGCGATTGGCCGTACTGCACACTGCTTTGGCCTGAATCCTGCTAATTTTGCGAGAGAACACTTGCAAACTAAGTCAGGGTTTTTTTTTTTTTTTTTTTTTTTTAATACAGTGCTCGTATTGCGAAATGCTCATTACTCGCAATCCGAGGTTCCACTGTATAGAAACGTACCTGTCCAGGGAGCCTGCGATGTCAGCATCCCAGCTAATTTTGGATCGGCTGTTGGGTGGCTGCTGCCGCCATTGGTTGTCAGGGAAAACGGCAGTGAAGTCTTTCGGCTTCACAGCCAGTTCTCTACAGTGCATGCAAAGCGCGCTGGCCTTTCTAATTGGCTAGGTGGTGGGGGAAGGAGGAGGGAGGCCGAGCATCCAAGGGACAGCGCCGCCTCTTGAAAGTAGGGAAAGGTACCCGTCAAAAACAGGTACCCATTCCCCCCTTTGCCTTAAAGGGGGGGATGGAACTCTGGGTGGAACTCGGATTTAATTTAAATCAATCCTCAAGTTACATCATGGATTCGATTCTCCCCTTTTTTTTCTGGTGGTGGGCAGATCCTACATACTGGAGAGGGTATGGTGCGCCGCTCTCTGCAGCATTTTCCAGGGGTTCAGAGTGGGGGGCAGAGAGGACTTCCTGGGCTTACAGCTTTTTTTTTTGCTTTGTTTTTGGAATAGGTAGAACTGGACCTTGAACATGTGTTAAACCTTTTAATGTGAAGTTATTGTGTGTGTTTGAAGGTTACAACAGTTAATCATTTTCAAAAGTATATTTGTAAATCGCGTTACTGTTTTTTTTCTGGTCTACTGGTCTTTTCCTATTAAGAAGCATATTTCAGTAGATTAGTAGCAGAGCCAAGAACACAGGCACATCATGCGAAGCATTGCAAGTGAACATGAAGTAAACTAATGAAGGCCCGTGATGAGTGATCAGAGTAGGCCCATTATCAGTCCTACTCTTTCAGACACCACAGGGGAAATACCTCTCGTTTTCTTGAGGTCCAGGGAAATTTCCTTTATGGTGAATTCAGTGTGAAAAGGTGCAATCTGTTCACGCATGATGAGAAGATGTTTAATCAGGAACAGCTGCCCGTCAACCTGTGTCTAGATCCAAAAAGAAAAAGAAAATTTCAAAAATAATCATTTCAAAAGAGGTATATAATAAACATATTTTTCAAAAACAGGACAATACGTTGAAATCAATCTCAAAGTACAGTATAACCAACTGAGATTTATTCTCACTTCCTGTTGTGTCCCTGTAATAGGATGTAACTAGAAAACTCACCAATTGGAAACAGATGAAAAAAAAATGGCTAAAGATGCACTTTAGCTTTTTAAACTTCACCAGAACCCAAAACACCACAATGAGTTAATGCAAAAAATACACGCAAGACATACAGTCTTGTGAAAACATAAAAAAAAAAAAAACTTTACAAGATAAAAGTTATCCACTCACTGTTACAGTAATTGTGAAGGTAACAAATCTAAAGTTCTCCTATGCAGAGGGGCTGCACCCATACTGGCATGGGTTAACTGCCTGTTTCTGTCTATGGGACAGGAAAACAGAAATTTTAACTTACCTGTCAAGTCATTATCCTGGGGTACAATACTGGATTGGTATTCATAGACCATGGGTTATATATGCTGCTATCCTCAATTGTTTGGACAAAAAGTTTGTCACCTCTAGAGCTTACCCACATAATCTGAGCATCCAGTTTTAGCAAGTAATTGGGAGCGATCAAGACAGAGGGAGGATGGATTCTGTGTCCTTTATTCTTTCAAAACCACCCTGCCCTGGCACAAATCAAAAAAGTCTCTTTACAAGGAAGAGCTGCCAACTCAAAAACAAACCTAACAGACATAAAGGCGACCAAGATGCCAACCTAAAAGTGTTTGTAAAGTCAGTTATTCCAATTCCTGCGAACCCCTCTGTAACAAGATGTACTTACACAATCTTTTTTTTTTATTCTGCAGCTAAATACTTTTCAAATTGCAGATGTGTGGTCACATGACCACTCGCCGCTCTCCTTCCCCGATCTAAAGACTACACTGAGAGGGGCCGAGTTTCCCCTCCAACGTCAGCCAGGTGGTTACGTGAATGCACAATGGCGATGTAAAAAAAAAAAAAGATTTTGGGCTGCACAATAAAGGCTGGCAGGAATTGGAATCGCTAACTTTACTGCCAGACGAAAAAGCAGCAAGAGGGGAGGCAAGGGAGACATCCAAGACACACACTCCCAAGCTGTCAGGAAGGGAGAGAGAAGAGGGAGAGCAGTAGGATGACAAAGGCATGTAAAGTGACCAAGGAATCATGGCTTAGCAGTCATGATTACAGTGGTCAGCACACTAAGGGGGACACAGGAACTCTCATCCTTTCTAAACTACTGCCATAGTGCTGATCTATAAGGATATAGATGCCTCCTGCATGGATCCTCACCTGTCAAATGTTTCCCCTCTGTCTGTTATAAGAACTGAAAAACTGCAGATTCTGTGGGTGGATCTGTTGTCTGGAGCTCTGTGGGTGGAGTTGTGATGTCAGTAGACTCCCCGCCCACCTCTACACTCCCCTTGTCAACATGCATTTTTTTTCTAAGTATTCCTTACACTAAATTCTGCCATGATCACCATCATCCAGTCAAAAGCCAGAAAAGTAACCACATGACTTCAGAAAAGGAGTGGGGGTGGGAATTAAAAAATTATGCCCGTCTCCAGGCTAGTGCATGAGATATGTAAATAACCTGTCACTCACAGCAAGGAGGCGGAACGGACTAAGGTTTTTCTCTGTAAGTCCTTTTTATTTCACTGAACAATACAAGAGGATTGCTCAGAGCTAGATTAACTCTGTGTGGCAAGACTGGCCACAGATAATAGGAAATCTTATACTGTACATCAGTGGTTCTCAACCTGTCTAGTGCCATGACCCCTTGAAAAAATTTCCCAATTTGTGGGGACCCCTAACGGTAAAATTATTTTCCTATCGTGGGTTGTCGGCACCCAAGGTAAAACAAGTAATTTGCACCCCTAATCCACTGACATTTAGCGATCCCTGAGTCCCTTCCACTCGTACAATATTAGAACCCCTTATAGTACATTTTAGGATGTACCACTCTCTTTGTTCTCCTTTCTTTCCCTTTTATCTCTCTCTATCCTAATTTCTTGTTTGTTGTCCCCATCCCTCTCTAGACGTCTTTCTTGTTCTTCATCTCCCTTTTTCTTTGTTTCTCCCCCTCTTTCCCACTCCCTTCCATGTATTCTCTATTTGTATTCCTTCTCTTATTCCCTGGTGGGGAGTATGAAATCCGTGACAGTGCTGGCGGGGAGTTGGGATTCAGTGGCACTGCTGGTGGGGGTTGGGATGAGTGGCAGTGCTGGTGGGGATTTGGGATCAGCCAACTTAGGTGCTCTTGATCAAGGTCATCTGCTGATCTGAGAACTGTAGTGGGGACTTTTAAAGGCAACTCTAATCACAGGCAGTGTTACTCACTGTGTCTTCAACTTTGTGGTTTCTCGTAGAAGTGACACCTATGCTGAAATCAGCAGATAGGGTCTCCTCCAGCCCCTCCCACTTCACATTCCTCACCAGTCAGCTGACCTCTAGTCCCTGCCTCTCAGCTATGCCGTGAACTGAATGGGCGGCTGTGAAGAGGCTGAGTGGGCGGCCACAGGCTTCAGGAACAGCCCAGGTTTTGGGGACCCCCTGGCAAATCCTCATTTGACCCCCAAGGGGGTCCCGACCCCCAGGTTGAGAACCACTGCTGTACATTGTGACATCAAAATAAATAAAAAAAAAAAAAAAAAATCGGGTTTACATCCACTTTAAATAAAACTACTTTACTTGGTCCCCCTTGACAAAAATTTGCAGTTTTGAGCAACTTTTTCTGTGCGAGTGCAGCCATACTGCAAGGGATTCTAGGTTTTCCTGGAGGTTCACCTTTAACAAGCTATTTTTACCCGATTTCATATTGCAGATTTTACAAAAAACATGGGTAATTTATATATATATATATATATATATATATATATATATATATATATATATATATATATATATATATATATATATATATATATATATATATATATATATATATACATACATACATATATATTCTGAACGTTGCAGCACTCCAACGAGTTAATTAAATGAAAAGTATATTACAGCAACATTTCCATCAAAATAGGGATAGGAAAACGTTTTGTGACCAACAATTATGAGGCAAACACTGCTGGGAAATATATTACTTTACCGTGCCTTAAAATATTCATACCTCTTTAAAATTTTCCACATTGTCATGTTGCAACCAAAAACGTAAATGTATTTCATAGGGATTTTATGCAAAAGACCGACAGGAAGTGGAACATAATTGTGATGTGGAAAAAAAATAAATGGTTTTCAGACTTTTTACAAATAATTATGTAAAAAGTGTGATGTGCATTTGTACTCCGCCTTTACTCTGGCAACCCTAACTAAAATCTAGTGGAACCAGTTGCCTTCAGAGGTCACCTAATTAGTAAATAGAGTCCACCTGTGTGTAATTTAATCTCAGTATAAATAAATAAATACATACAGGTGTTCTGTGAAGCCCTCAGAGGTTTGTTAGAGAACCTTACTGAACAAACCTCATCATGAAGGCCAAATAACACAACAGACAGGCCAGGGATAAAGTTGTGGAGAAGTTTAAAGCAGGGTTTGGTTATAAAAAATATCCCAAGCTTTGAACATCTCACAGTGCACTGGTAAATCCATCATCCACAAATGTGAATATGGCACAACTGCAAACCTACCAAGACATGGCCATCCACCTAAACCGACAGGCTGGGCAAGGAGAGCGTTAAATCCGAAAAGCAGCCAAGAGGCCCACGGAAATTCTGGAGGAGCTGCAGAGATCCACAGCTCAGGTGGGAGAATCCTGTCCAACTATTGGTCCTGCACTCCACAAATCTGGCCTTAATGGAAGAGTGAAGAAAGCCATTGTTGAAAGAAAGCCATAAGAAGTCCTGTTTGCAGTTTGTGAGAAGTCATGTGGGGGGGGCTCAGCAAACATGTGGAAGAAGGTGCTCTGGTCAGATGAGACCACAATTTTACTTTTTGGCCTAAAAGCAAAACTGTGTGTCAGAAAACCAACACTGCACATCACCCTGAACACACCATCCCCACGTGAAACATGGTGATGGTAGCATCATGTTGTGGGGATACTTTTCTTCAGCAGGGACAGGGAAGCTGGTCAGAGGAAGATGAATGGAGCCAAATACAGGGCAATGTTAGAAGAAAAACTTTGAAGCCCTGTACACACGTTTAGATATCTGATGGAATCTGATCCAATGGATTTTTTCGTCAGGTAATCCGATGAAGCTGACTTTCATCAGTCTTGCCTACACACAATCGGTCAAAAATCCGACGCGGTGACATAAAACACTACAACGTCCTGAGAAAAATAAAGTTCAATGCTTCCGAGCATGCATCAACTTGATTCTGAGCATGCATGGATTTTTGACCGATGGACTTCCAAACAGACGATCATTTTTTTCTATCATTTTTTTATCGATAGAAAGATTTTAAAACATGTTCTATTTTTTTTCACCAATGGAAAACAAACCAATGGGGCCCACACACGATCGGTTTGTCCGATGAAAAAAACTGTTCATCGGTCTGTTTTCATCAGACAAACGATCGTGTGTACAGGGCTTTAGAGTCTGCAAATAACTTGGAGACTGGAGAGGAGGTTGACCTTCCGGCAGGACAATGACCCTAAACATACAGCCAGAGCTACAATGGAATGGTTTAGATCAGGGATATGCAATTAGCCGACCTCCAGCTGTTGCAGAACTACAAGTCCCATGAGGCATAGCAAGACACTGACAGCCACAAGCATGACACACACCCAGAGACATGATGGGACTTGTAGTTTTGCAACAGCTGAAGGTCCGCTAATTGCATATCCCTGGTTTAGCTCAAAGCATATTTATGTGTTAGAATGACCCAGTCAAAGTCCAGACCTAAATCCTATTGGCAATCTGTGGCAAGACTTGAAAACTGCTGTTCACAGATGCTCTTCATTCAATCTGACAGAACTTGAGCCATTTTACAAAGAAGAATGGGCACAAATTTCACTCTATATGTGCAAAGCTGGTAGAGACATAAAAAAAAAAAAAAAAAAAAACTTGCAGCTGTAATTGCAACGAAAGGTAGTTCTACAAAGTATTGACTCTTGGGGGCTGAATACAAATGAACACCACACTTTTCACAGATTTGTAAAAAAATTGAAACCATTTATCATTTTCCTTCCACTTCACAATCATGTGCCGCTTTGTGTTGGTCTATCACACAAAGATTCATTTATGTTTTTTTGGTTGCAACATTAAAAAAAAATTGTAAATTTCAAGGGGTATGAATACTTTTTCAAGGCACTGCAATAAACTATTTATTGATCTTCGTTCTCTCTATGAGAGTCATCAAACCTCCCCCACTATAAATCTAAATATCCACATACATTCATATAAACACACACATATACAAACTCAACCATGTGTGTTCAAATAGAACACAAATTGGTACGTGGATTGGATACAGTTTTGTAATGCCAAAATAAAACGCATTTCATGAATGTGCACTGTATAAACATACATGATACGGATTTTAAAAAGGTAATTTGAAGTTTCCAGCAAAAGTGCTATATGCTCTTGTACTGTGACCCAGTGATCTTCATCAGAATGATATGGATAATGTGTGACATTCAGCACTGCAGAGGACAAGGAGAAATAGGATAACGGCCCGATTTTATATGATTCGACTCGACTGACCGGAACACCAAGGACATTCCAATATCCCTAGGGCAACATCGCAGGAAATATTAGTGACTAAACTGACAGCGTCCCGCTGGGAAATTTACTAGGTTTATTCAAAGAGCGAACATAAAGATATGTTAATTCAAAAAATGCAAAACAAATTATTCTCCTGCCATTCATTTATTAAAAGCTGACAGTGACTCCTGAGCTATATGCAAGATGCAAATCCACCATTTGTAAAAGGAAATCTGAAAACTTCAGCACAGTGATATAGTAAAAGATCAATGAGATCACTGTAATAACGGTCACACTGGCCCCAACATCACAAAAAATAGATCTCGTTGTCAATGTTTCTGCCACGTTAAAAACATGCTTTACACACCCAACTGGCAACTGAGCATCTGCTAAGTGTGGAAGAAATCAAAAGAAGTTCATGACAGCAGTAGGTGTTTCTTCTGTTCTGTGAAACATGTCTTTCAACAAGAAATACTATCTTGCGAAGCAGTCATTGCAATTTGAAATATTTGGCTGCACCGATGGGGCTGTATTGCAGATCGGTGTAAACAATGTACTGTTAGGTTTGCAGGTTATCTGCACTTCTTTAAACACACAGGCAGCATGTGAGGAAAGGACTGCCATTAACCGGCAAGTCTTTGCATGTGATCAGCTGTGATTGGACACAGCTGATCACATGGTAAAGGGCCGCTGTGGGCAGGAAGGGATTAAGCATACTGAAAAAGACTCATTTACCAAAGTGCCAGCTTTTTTGCTTATACTGTGATAAATATCCTTAAGGCCCCATGGACACTGAGCGTTTTGCCTGACGCATGAGGTTCTAGCATTTAGGTGGGGACAGAGGGCCCAGGTATATCATCCAATCTTGCTGCCAGCAGCATGTCAACAAGGCCAACAACTGCTGTGGCTGGACAGTGCATTGAGCTGTACATGTCTATGGATAAATACCTGCAACACAGACTGCTTCTGTTCTAGGCATTTATCCCTGAGCGCACACTTCCCTAAATGTAACCAACACCAAGTTCACCATCAAACCACAGCAACTGTCAACCTCTGAGTATGACAGGCTGCAGGAGACCGGGTTACATGTCATATTTGTACCCTCTGCCAACATCTAAAAATACCAGAGCCTCATGTGTCCCGGGTGGCCTATGTCCCCTGTCAGGATTGCCATTTACCTTCTCTCCTCACGCTGTGACAGCACGTGAGGTGAGGAATATTAATAACCGGCAATTCTGTTTACACTGAAAAGCTGTGATTGGACACAGCTGATCACGTGGTAAAGGGTCACTGTGATTGGCCCTTCACCACAATCTGATCGGCTGTGCCCAAAAAACACACTGATCACAGCGGGTGCACGAGGGGCATGGCTCCTGTAGGGCATCCATGTACCCCCTTCCGCAACTAGAAAGCCACGCCATAGCCGTCTTTTGATTATGGCGTGGTAAGGAAGTGGTTAACCAAGCTTTTACTTTTAAGTTATCTTTTTTAAAGTACATATAAAACTAATTAGATTTTTAAACAAAAATTTGTTCATTCCACAGCTTGAAAATGTCACTGGAAAATTGTTCAAAATTTTGCAACAAATGGACTCTACCGATCAGAACCACATGCACTGTTAAGAATTCATTCATTCCAAATAATTTCCATCCTGTCACTGCAGTTGAAAACGAATATTGATCAGTCCCCACTAACGATAACTAAATCGAACGAACGTTCTTTTGAACAAACTTCT
Organism: Rana temporaria; assembly: GCF_905171775.1. NCBI lineage: Eukaryota > Metazoa > Chordata > Amphibia > Anura > Ranidae > Rana > Rana temporaria. Next base: position 144,864,978 of record NC_053490.1, read on the forward strand.
ACTAGTGTATAGCCAGCTGAATAAAAGATACTTGAGTATTGTACAGATAAATGAAAGGTTTACATTGTTCTCTAATTCCAGTAAGGAGATTTCCCTCGATTGTTTATCCCTGCGATACAAAAATAAGACATGAGGAAACATGGGTACCTGGTACAAGACAGCAATAAGAGCTTCTGAAATTTCTGTGTTGTGTTTTTGTTGTAGTCTGTCTCCACTGATCAAATTTCCAGTTTTCCATCCCTCTGCCCCATGTCACAGGGACAGGAAGAAAGGGGAAAACTCCCCAATGGGGACATAGACAGTAATAATACAATAGTCCCTCTTGCCTGTACCCCCTCACCTGATGTCTCCATCAAGATAAAGAATACAGCCATCAGTCCCTCCCTTCAAGCTAGCGTGCTAGGTGTAATCCTGGACTCCGACCTGTCCTTTCAGCCTCCAATTCAATCACTGTCCGAATCTTATAGACTTCACCTCCGTAACATCTCCAAAATGCACCCCTTTTTTAACCAATGAAACATTTATGCAACGTATTCACTCCCTTACTAGCTCTTGCCTTGACTATTGTAACTCTCTCTATGCAGGCTATCACCCCTTCAGTCTATCACGAATGCTGCCGCCAGACTCATCTACCTTACCAACCACTTATTGTCCACCACTCCTCTATGCCAATCCCTTCACTGGCTTCCTACTGTCCAACGCATTAAATCCAAAATACAAACAACATACAAAGCCAGCCATTCACAAGTCTGCCACAAGCTAAAGTACCAATTATGTCTTAATATATTACCCAAACGGTCCTCTCCACTTCTCCCAAGACCTCCTGCTCTCTAGCTCCATTGTTGCCTCCTCCCATGCAAAGCTTTAGTTTCTATTCTTCTGAATAACGAATGCTTTGCAAAGTATCAAAATAGGGAGATAAAGATACCCTACTTTAATATATATTTTAAATTTATATTGGAGTCTGGGACCTTTTAAAAAAAAAAAAAAAAAATACAGAAAACCGTGTAAAAAAATAAAATCTTTAAATTTACAAGGAAAACAAAAAGTAGCTTGATGACCACATTTATTGAAAAAAATTTAATTTAAAAAAAAATGTATAGAGCCCCTCATATTACCTATAGTAAGCTACACAAACGTGAATATTGTATATTGCTTCAAGAGTATCTCTGGCATCTGTCTCTCAAGAATACCCCCAAGAAATACACAGATCAGCCATAACATTATGACCACCCACCATAGCCCATCGAGCCATGGACTGACTCCACCAGTCCTCTGAAAGTATGTTGTGGTATCTGGCACAAAGCCATGAGTAACAGAACCTTTAAGTTCTGTAAATTGCGATGTGGGGCCTCCATGGATTGGACTTGTTTTTCCAGCATATCCCACAGATGCTTAATTAGATTTATGATCTAGAGAATACAGGAGCCAAGTCAACACCTCAAACTCTTGTAATGTTGCTCAAACCATTCTTAAATTCATCAGACCAAGCCACCTTCTTCCATTGCGCCATGGTCCAGTTCTGATGTTCACATGCCTATTGTAGACGCTCCTGGCCTTGGACACAGGTCAGCATAGGCACCCAGAGCGCAACAAACTGATGCGCTGTATGTATTGACACCTTTATATCAGAATCCGCTCAATTTTTTAGCAATTTGAGCTAAATTTGAGCTACAGTAGCTCTTCTATGGGATTGGACTACAAAAACCATCAGTGAGCCTTGACCACCCATGACCATGTCACCGGTTCACCAATTTTCCTTCCTTGGCCTAATTTTAATAGGTTCCAACCACTGCAGACCAGGAACTTCTCACTAGAGCTGTAGGTCTGGATATGCACTGAACCAGTCATCTATCCATTATAAGGTTGCTCAAATCATAAAATTTGCCAATTTTTTTCTGCTTTCAACCCTTCAATTTCAGAAACCACATGTTTAGTTGCTACCTAACATATCCACACCCACAGATTCCGCTGTAAGGCCCCTTTCACACTGCTGCGACTTGAGTCACATGGTTTTGCCACGATTTCAAGGAATGGGTACCAATATGCAGCACCGATGGGCATTGATAGGTGGCACTGAGGCAGCACTGGCAGGCATTACTGCTGGGCACTGATTGGCAATCCTGGTGGTCATACCTGGTGGTCCTGGGTGGCATTGCTGACAATCAGAACAGACGATCGGCTCTCCTCTACTTGCGTCTGCAAAAGTGAGTGGGGGAAAAGCCGATACACGGCTATTCCTGTTTGCGCTGTGATTGGACACAGCTGGTCACATGTTAAAGAGCCTACGACAGAGGCTCTTTACTGTGATCAGTGATGCGGTGTGTCACACCAAGCAGGCTTATCCCTGCTGGAGATAATACGACGTCCTTGCGCACATCATTCTGTTATATGATAAGCAGGAAGTGGTTAAAAATAAATAAAATGTACATAAGTATTCATAGCCTTTGCCATGAGACTCAAAATTGAGCTCAGGTGCATCCTGTTTCCACTGATCATCCTTGACATGTTTCTACAACTTGATTGGAGCCCACCTGTGGTAAATTCCATTAATTGGATACGATTTGGAAAGGCACACACCTGTCTATACAGGGTCCCACAGTTAACAGTGCATGTCAGGGCAAAACCAAGCCATTAAGTCCAATGAATTGTCCGAGACAGAATTGTATCGAGGCACAGATCTGAGGAAGGGTACAGAAACATTTCTGCAGCATTGAAGGTCCCATTGAGCCCAGTGGCTTCCAACATCTGTAAATGGAAGTTTGGAACCACCAGGGCTCTTCCTAGAGCAGGTCGCCCAGCCAAACTAAGCAATCGAGGAAGAGGGCTTTAGTCAGGGAGGTGACCAAAAACACGATGGTCACTGTCACAAGGCTCCAGTATTTCTCTGTGGAGAGAGGAAAACCTGCCAGAAGAACGACCAGCTACACCTCTCTACTGGAATTTTGGACCACTCTTTCACCAACTGCTCCAGGTCTCTCTGATTGGAAGGTCTCCCCCCCCCCCCCCCCAACTTTGATTTTGAGATCTTTCCACATGTGCTCTATGGGATTTATATATAGACCCATTGCTGGCCAGTTCAGTACTCTCCAGCACGTTGTCTTAAAACATTTCTGGGTGCCTTCTGATGTGTGCTTTGGGTCATTGCCCTGCTAAGACTCATAACCTCTGACACAGACCCAACTTTCTGAAACTGGGTCCTACATCGCACCCCAGAATTCTTTGGTAGCCTTCAGATTTCATAATGCCATGCACACAGTCAATACATCCAGTGCCTGAAGCAGCAAACCAACCCCAAAAACATCAGTAAACCTCTACCATGTTTGATTGCATTCTTTTCTTTAAAAGCCTAATTTTTTTGGAAAACAGTGGAATGATGGGCTTTACCAAAAAGCTGTATTGTGTTTCATCTTTCCACAGCACATTCTCCCAAAAGGAATTTGGCTTCCGCAGGCAAGTTTTGGCAAACTCCAATCTGTCTTTTTTATGTTTCTGTGTCAACAGTGGGGTCATCCTGGGTCTCCTATCATTGTGTCTTTTTTCATTCAGATGGCGACGTATAGTTCAAGCTGACACAGCTGTTAACTGTGCCTGAAGGTCAGCTTGAATTTGTCTGGAAGTTTATGGAGGTTCTTTATCCACCAATTTTATGGAGGTTCTTTATCCACATCCAAGAAGATTAGCTACAGTGGGCTGTGAATATTCTTGACAATATTGCGCACAGTGGACACAGGAACATTAAGATCTCCATTGATGGACTTGTAACCAAGATGCTTCATGTCCCTGCTTTTCCACAATTTTTGTTCCCAAATCCTCAGACAATTCTTTGCTGCTTTTTCTCTTCTCAATGTTCTGTGTGGCACACAGACACACACACACACACACACACACACACACACACACAATAGAAAACCTACGTTAGATCTACCGGTAACGGTATTTCTACGAGCCTTCCAGGACGGCACACCAGAGAGATAAGGGCTCCTCCCACAGGAAACACAATCAATTGACAAGTTTGTTATAAGTTCCCACCCCTCCCCTTGCTCCTCAGTATTTAATAAAGTAATCTTGAACTGGTTCACAAGGGGCACCCCATCGGTACTTACCATTTAGCATATAGCTTACCTTTCTTCACATAGGGTGGGTAGTAGGCCTGCCGTCCTGGAAGGCTCGTAGAAATACCGTTACCGGTAGATCTAACGTAGGTTTTCTCCTACGCCTTCCAGGACGGCACACCAGAGAGGATATAAAAGGACCTCAGGCCTACCTCAGGGTGGGACCACAGCTTGGAGGACCTTCCGACCGAAAGCCAGGTCTTGCTGTGACAACAATTCTACACGGTAGTGTTTCAGGAAGGTGTGATGACTTGACCAGGTAGCCGCACTACGGATCTGGTCCCAGGAGGCACCTGCTCTCTCCGCCCAAGATGTCGCCAGAGATCTGGTTGAATGAGCTTTGATATTAAGTGGAGCTGGTTCTCCTGCACACTGATAAGCCTCTGTAATAGCTTCTCTAATCCATTTTGAGACTGATGGCCTTGAGGCCTGTAATCCCTTCCTGACCCCACCATAGAGGATTAGGAGATGGTTAGATTTCCTGAAACTTTTGGTTCTATCTAAATATATAAGAAGACATCTTCTTACGTCCAAACAGTGGAACTTAAACTCCTTCTCGTTCTTTGGTTCTGAACAAAAGGACGGCAATATCATTTCTTGCGTCCTGTTGAGTAAGGATGCTACTTTAGGTAGGTATAAGGGATCTGCCCTAAGAGTGACCCTGTCTGGTTGCACCCTAAGAAAAGGCTCTTTCATAGACAGAGCTTGCAGATCTCCTACCCTCCTGGCTGTAGTAATAGCCAACAAAAAAGCTAATTTTAACGTAAGGAACCTAAGGGAAACTTTCTCTAAAGGTTCAAAAGGGGGCATAGATAATGACTCTAATACCCTAGTAAGGTCCCATGGTGGACAGAAGCTTTTAAGGACAGGGGACATTCTTTCCCTAGCTAGTAAGAACCTCTTAACTAGGTCGTCCTTCGCTAATCTTTTATCCAGGTACACCGAGAGGGCCGCTACCTGTACTCGCAGGGTGCTAACCTTAAGCCCAGCGTCCGCTCCATCCTGGAGAAAATCCAGGATAACCGGAACCGACTGGGAAGACTTTTGTCTTTTTCTACTCCAGGTCTGGAAAGTTCTCCATATCTTTGAGTAGATCTTTCTGGTGACCGGCTTTCTACTTGTAAGGAGAGTATCAATCACCTTTTCTGAACAACCTTTTTGTTTCAGAATCTGGCGCTCACTAACCAGGCTGTTAGCTGAAAGAACTCTGGTCTCGAGTGAAACACTGGACCTTGTCTGAGAAGATCTGTCCTGGCTGGGAGTCTCAGAGGCTCTGCTACTGACATGAACCTCAGATTCGCAAACCATGTCCTCCTTGGCCACCATGGGGCAATAAGGAGGACCTGACCGGGGGACTTGCTGACTTTCTGGAGTACCCGCGGAATTAGCGCCAGGGGCGGGAAAGCGTAGGCCATTTTGAAGTGCCAGTTCTGGGACAGCGCATCCAGGCCCTCGGAATCCCGTTCTACCGAGGCTGAGAAGTACCTGTTCACTTTCCTGTTCTTCCGGTTCGCGAACAGATCTATGTCTGGTTCGCCAAACCGAAGAACTAAGGTCCGAAAGACCTCGGGACTCAATTCCCATTCCCCCTGTCTTAATTGTTGGCGACTGAGGAAGTCCGCTTCTATGTTGTCTGTCCCCTTTATATGTATGGCTGAGATGGAGGTGACCTTCTTCTCTGCCCAACCCAGGATTTCCATGGTTAGTTCCAATAGGGGACCGGATCTGGTACCGCCTTGGTGATTCAGGTAGGCCACTACTGTAGCGTTGTCTGAGCTCACCTGGACCTCCCTGTCTGTGACATCTTGTTGGAAGGCCTTCAGAGCTTCTCCTACTGCTCTGAGCTCCCTGGTATTGGAAGATTGATGAGCCAGGAGGTAGCACCATCTTCCTTGGGCTTTTTTCTTTCCCAAGTGGGCACCCCACCCCCATGTGCTGGCATCCGTAGTCAATTTTACCGGATCCCATTGTGCCCAAGGTCGACCTTCCCTTAGGTTTTGGTGACTGGTCCACCACTCTAGGGATGACAGGACCTGAGGGGTGAGTACAATCTCCTGATCCAGGGATTCCTTCTTCTTGTCCCAAGAGGACAGAAAGAAAAAATGGAGCATCCTTGCATGTAATTGGGACCAGACTACTGCTGGTATGGATGCCGACATTAAGCCTAGCACTCTCATAACTGACCTCCTGGGAAGTCTGGGGAATCTCACCAGATTCTCTGCTCCTGACACTAATTTTTTTTATTTTTTCCTCTGGCAGGAAGAGCGTCTGAAGCCTGGAGTCTATAGTGTAGCCCAGGAAATTTTTTACCTGTTCTGGTATGAGGGAGGATTTCTCTAAATTGATAATCCAGCCTAGGCTTTCTAAAAACTCCAACACCCTGTTGGTATCCCTCTGAACCTGTGACTCTGTCTGACCGGAGATCAGTAGATCGTCCAGGTATGGTATAAGGCATATTCCTTGAAGATGTAGGAATGCTACTGCCTCTGCCAGTATTTTTGTAAAGATTCTGGGGCTGGAGGTTAGGCCGAAGGGTAGTGCCCTGAACTGCCAATGAAAGATTTCCTCCCCTACCACCACCGCAAACCTCAAAAAGGCCTGATGGTCCACGTGAATTGGCACGTGCAAATAGGCGTCCTTCAGGTCTATGGTCGTCATGTAGGTTTCCTTCATGAGGTTCTTTCTTACTGAGTAAATACTCTCCATGGAGAATTTCTTTTGTTCTAAAAATCCGTTTAGTTTTTTTAGGTTTACTATCAGGCGGAATTTTCCTGATGGTTTCTGAACCAAAAACACGTGGGAATAGAACCCCCGGTATTGCTGTTCTACTGGCACTGGTGTTATTACTAGTTGCTCTGCCAATTCCTGAACCCCCTCCAAGAGGGCCCTTCTTTTTAGGGTATCCTTGGGGAGCTGCGTGAGGGTGATCATAGGGGGGGGGAAAGGTGACAAATTCCAGGCGGAACCCATCCCTTATAAGCTTGTGTATGTAGGGACTGTCTGAAATATTTTCCCACTGTTGTACAAACTGGGACAGCCTCCCCCCTACCTTGACCTTGGCGTCACTTGGTCTGTTTAGCCTCAGCCTTGGCGGAGGGAAAGAGTAAGTTATTCTTTTTGTTCCCTTTGCCATAAAACCAGCGCCTATTGGGTTCTCTTTTATATTTCTGCTTGTTCTGCCCCTGGGGGCCTCGAAAAGTCTTCTTAAACCCATCTTTCTTAGGTTTCACAGGGAATTTCTTTCCCTTTTCTGAAGACCTAGCTAGGACATCATCCAATCCTTGGCCAAACAGAAGTGAACCCTGGAAAGGGAGTCCACACAATTTTCCCTTTGAAGTGACATCCCCATCCCAGGCTTTAACCCAGATAGCTCGCCTGGACGAGTTAATCAAGGCCGCTGTTTTGGCTGAAGCTTTGGCAGTTTCCAAAGCGGCATTTGCCAAGTATGCGACAGCTTTTCCTATCAAAGATAGAGACCCCAAGATTTCCTCTGACTCTGTAAACTGGCCGAGGTGTTCTGCCAGTTTCTCTACCCATAGGTCTGCATTCCTGGCTACACAGGTCGCAGCTAATGCTGGGGCCATAGAAGCTGTGTTAGCCTCCCATGCTTTTCTTAGGAGTGATTCGGCCCTACGATCCATTAGATCTTTAATACTGCCAGCATCTTCAAATGAGAGGTCTGACTGTTTAGTGACCTGAGACAGGGCCGCATCCAGTTTTGGAAGTTTAAAGAAAGCTTCCCCAACTGATTGGGTGAACGGGTACTTCCGTTTCCAGGTTTTCTGAGTGGTCAGTCTCCTTTCTGGATATTTCCATTCTTGTAGGATTATTTCTTTTAGAGATTGGTGGAGAGGGAAGACTCTATCCTGTGTTTCACTGAGTCCCCTATACACCTTATCCTGTGCAGAGGTCGTTTTAGGAACCTCTGGAATCTCTTCAGTGGCATAGATTGCCTGAAGGAGACTGTCCACATCCTCTGCTGAGAAGAGGAATCTTTTCAATTTTCCTTCTTCCTGAGACATGACTGAGTCTCTATCCTCCTCACCCTCTGAGCTATGTCTAGTGACCTGGCTCATGACCTCACTTTCCTCTTCCTCCAGATCATGAGAAAAGGCCTGGGAGGATAGGAAAGGGGTACTGGGTCCTGCAACTAGCCTTCCCTGAGAAATCAAAGTCTCTCTAGGGGCCGGTTCCTCTGTGCTAGGGCCTGTGGCTGCTTGTGTAGCTGTCTCCCTGAAAGCTCTAACCGTGGCCAACATTTCAGACTGCATTGACAAGAGAAAATCTTTCATCATGGCAGCTGCCTCCTTCCCAGCCAACTGGTTAATACATTTGTGGCAGAAGGGTTTGGTATAGGATTTTGGGAGTTTATCTTTACAGTTTCCACATTTTTTAGAGGAACTACCACTAGCAGATGCTGAGGATTGAGCAGAGGCCCCCTGGGTTTCACCGGGAGATTCTGTTAGAGAGGGAACATAATAAAAACAACCATGTTATTTCTTCCCACTTCAGAGCTGCAGGCTGTACTAGGGAGAAAAGAGAGAGAGAACGAGGAAGGCAGCCGTTACCAGCTGCATCCTGCGACTCAGGAACTCTCACTCTCCCCTTTTCTCCCTTTCCAGGAGGGACTGTACTCACCGACCCCCGATCTGGATTTGGTAGCCGCAGCGCTAGTCTTCCCTTCCTCTTCCATCATGAGGAGGTTGACTGGGTCCTTGGCTTGCCGGTACCTGTTCGCAGGGTTTATCCGCCGCCGACCCCACCGCTCCACGCTGCTCTCCACGCCGAAGCGTCACTTCCGGGTTGCCGTGTAGGGAACGCCCACTCTCCGGTGACGCGCTTCCTGTACCTCCGAACGAGGTCTGGAGCGCAATGCTCCTCTGCAAACCCCCCCAGGAAGAAGAGCTAGCAGCGTGGCGGATTTTTGTGCAGAGGGACGATGGCTTTTTCACCACAGCTCAGAGCGTCCATGCCTGTCTTTGTGGCGACCTGTGAGCGACCGAAGCCAACAGGTCAGTTCAGCTCTCCCCGGCCTCCCTGAACCTGCCTCAACAGGGGTACCCTTCGACCTCACCGTCTCCAGGTAATATAAAACAACAAACGTGCCGCTGTGTTCGGGAGAAACACAATCAAAATACTGAGGAGCAAGGGGAGGGGTGGGAACTTATAACAAACTTGTCAATTGATTGTGTTTCCTGTGGGAGGAGCCCTTATCTCTCTGGTGTGCCGTCCTGGAAGGCGTAGGAGAAAGTACATTTTTCACCATTTTAACTGGTTGCCTGTGCGATTTCTACATTATCAGTACCTGTTAATAGCAATTAGAAATTACAGGAGCATCACAAACTTGGAACGCAATTATTTCTTACAATTCTGAGAATTTGCCAATAAATTTCGTCCAGTCCATTATTGCCATTTTGGGTGGAATGTGCCAGATAAGGCTTTTAGTTTCTCCGCTTTTTTGTTTCACACCAATGCAAACCAAAGAAACAAACATAAGCATACCTAAACTTTTGTAATTGTAAAAATTTTCGGGGAGAAATGGTGCATTATCTGACAGAAATGCAGGGGTGCCAATATTTTTGATCATGACTGTACTGTACATAAGGGGGCTGGAGGAAAAGAAACTAGTGCGAGGTGGGGGGACACATGCATTAGACACTCCCCAAAGAGGCTTTTGAAGCCTATAGCACTGGAATAAAAGAGAAGTACAAGAAACAGGCTGCCAGAGAGATGAATGCTCTGTCTTACAAGAAAGTGCTGGCTTTAAATCTTTAGATGCCTGACAGAGTCTCTTTAAAAGGGGATAACAAAATGTAATCTGATCGTAGAATAGTGTGTGTAAAATAAAAAAGCAGTTTTCATAGTTTGTTATAAAATTTTGCAAACAGGTAGATTTCTCCATCATCGATGTGTGCTGTTGTCACAGATGAGGCTGAACTGATAGGTGGCACTAATGGGCGGCACTGCTTAGCAGCAGTGGGTCTGGAGTGTGTGGGGCCAATGTCCCATTTACTCCAGATGGTAATCTGCTTTTTTTTTTCTCCTCACGCTGTCAAACAAAGAAAGCAGTACAAACAGGATACTTGTTCCATACAAGTACATGGTACAGTGAGCTGTTATTAGGAATATGAAATGCTGGGTTACATACTCTTAAGCCTCGTACACGCGGTCAGATTGTTGGCAGGGGATTGTCGGTTGACAGACCGTTTGCCTAAAATCTGACCATTAGTACGCTCCTTCAGACCATTGTCCAACTTTCTGCCAACATGTTGGTTGAGACGCTAGTAAATTTTCTGCAAACAGCGGTCCGTTGTCAGATTTTCTGATTTCAGTACACAAATCTATCACACAAAAGTTGAAAGTACAAACACGTACTGCTCGGAATCAATGCTCAAACACAAAATTAGCAGAAGGGGCCCAAAGGGTGGCGCTCAAGAGCCGAAATTGTTTGTTGGCCGACAATTGTGTACCGTTAGTATGCAAAACAAGTTCCTGACACACGCCCTTTGGACAAAAATCAGATGCTCGGTTGGCCAACAATCTGATCGTGGACCAGGCTTAAAGGGGTTGTAAAGGAAATGTTTTTTGTTCATAATAAGCATCCTTTACCTGCAGACATTCCTCTTTTCACTTCCTCGTTGTTCGTTTTTGCTCAGAAGTTGCTCTATTTCTTCTCTGTTCTGTTCACTTCCTGCTTGTCTGATTTTACTGACCACCGTGATGGGAGGCTTTACTGTGGTGGTCAGTAACGTGCTCACCCCCTCCTGGGAACTACATATGTGCGGCAGGACGCTCTCTACATGTTAGAGACTTCAAGGAGGTGTGAATTACTGGGCGTGCCGCAATTCATACTGGGAAATGTAGTTCTTACATGAATGAATGATGCAAACCAGGAAGTGAATGAGAGAACAGAAACTAGAATGCCGGAGGTGATATAGATGAAGGAATTTAATAGGTATTTATTAGTTTTTTAAACAGAATTATTACACTATTCTGTCTGTCTACCTTGCAGACATTAATTTTAGGCAAAAATTTTTTTTCCTTTAGTGACCCTTTAACTGTCACAAGATAACAGCAGATAGACAGCATAGCTTCATTTAAAAAATTGAAACATTCCATAGAGAAACTTCAACAATTTGCATAAGTATAACATGATAAAATGGTAAATACCATTTACGCACGATTCCTGCCTAGAATATAAATTTTAATAGAAAAAAAAAAAAAATATGAGATCTGATGATCAGTTGATGTTCAAATACATTTTTGCTTAGAACAAACTTATATTATTTAAAAACACATGTATTTGTTTTTCAGCTAAAGTTCAAACTGTACAAATATACATGCTCAGAGAAGCTGAAAATGGAAAAATAATTGTTTATTAAATCCCTGCAATAGGGGGATGCTGTTTGAAAGTCAGGTGAGTGGGTGCCAAATGATGAATAGGCTACACAGTGATTGCATTTAATGAGTGTGAAGGAGCAGGACTTTACATTCATGCGCACTGCTTTGTCTCACAGCCCAGAGACCTCACAGCTAAAAGTAATCCCTTCTATCTGACAATCTGCAGCTAACAGATTCAGACGTCTTCCTCAGGCAGAACAAATTCTGAAATCGTGTTTATTCATCTAAACCCAAGCAGCGAGAGGGCAGAAGAGGAGGCTGGCAGGTACTTATTCTACCATATCCATCCTCTAAGTACTTGAGACAGCCAGAACCCATGCCAAAAACAGAGCACAAAGACACACTATAGAATGGATATTGTATACACACATACAAATAAAATAAAGAACACCAACGTACACTCAAGTAAATATAACTGAAAAAAAAATCATCATCACTAAAAAGATTAAAAAAAAGAAAAAAATGCTACAAAAAGGCATTTAATGATTAATATTGTTATAGTTCCACTCTGGCAAGAGATCCACTTTACTAATCCTCACTCTCTCCATATCCCTCTAGCTAATCTTCTATTAGATTAAACAAAATGCCCAAATACTTAAAAGAGAAGTATGGGATTTTTTTTATCCCATATTTATACTTACCTAGGTGGATGCAGCATCAGTCCGATGCGCCTCTTCACTGAGAACTGAGCCACCGAACAGTGCCGATGGCTCGGTTCTCTCATCTCCCCGAGCGGAAAGCTGCTGCCTGTCAGTTAGCAGCTCTACTCTCTGCTCCTCCCCACACGCATTGGAGTGCTGAGCTGTGGAGGGGCAGGGAGCGACCGTCTCAGCTGCTCGCTAAGAGGCTGAGATGCCCATCAGTCCAGGCAGCTGGCGGATCCAGACTTCCTAAGTTGGGATGACGCGGTGCCTGGACTTATCTTGGTGACGTCAGCAGAGAAAGGACTTCAGACCGCTCTCTGCTGAAAACAGGTCACAGGAGTGCAAAACTAATTGCATTCCTATGACCCTTAGAAGAAGCCCAGCCAAATGAGCTTAGGCTGGACTTCTTCTTTAACTAAATCTGGCATCATGTGATGCACAAGGTCTGGTCTTTTCTTTTTCACCCCAGTGGGTCCATTATTGGGGTCCTAAATACTCAAGCAGCAGCATAAATGACATCATAAGACTTGGGAACAAGGCCCACCAGCAGCGGCGGTAGATCATCAATCTTCACTCTCAAAAGAGGCGGCAAAGAGGTTCACATGATAGCGGACTTTGTTAAGTAAAAGAGGCTTTGAGTCATTGTTTTTTTTTTTTTTTAACAAAAGGTTATTCACAGGTGGGGAAAAAAATTGTCCCAAGATGGGCCATTTATTATATGATGTATATGTATGAATATTCAATTGTCTCACTGCATAGTATCTCAGTCCACACTGAGATACAAATCAGGTTTCAGATATGCCCTACAATACAAAACTTCAATAAGTAGTTAAAATGAAGACAGATCTCCCTGTTTGGAAATCAGCTCGAGAAGCAGCATGGTAAACAAAATACATTCACATCAGAGAAAAGTATACACCTGCAAATATAATATATATATATTTTTTTTATGCAAAACTAGAGTCGTACTTTTAGTTCTTAAACACATACTGTACTGAGCATACCACCTTTTGCCCCTAGGAAATCTGATTTTCCTCTAAGGGTCTCTGTATGCTATAAGCAAGTCGTGTCCAACTTAAAAGAGACACTTTAAATCATGTGAAGGGCCCACAGGCCCCATTACATCCAAAACACCACCTGTTATACCCTGTCCAGACAACACAAAGCTTCATGCCAATGCTTGGGGAGGGCCTCCGGCATCCAAGGCAAGAATGCCAAAGTGCTAAAGTCTTCTGAAATGCACTAAAAATATTTTCTACATTTGTGTCTAAAAAAAAAAAAAAAAGGAAGGGAAAATTGCAGAAATTGAAATGTGTGCTTAAGTGGCTGGGCTTTGACTGTGAAGAGCAATTCAGAATTAAATTATGCTCTTCAGTGAGAGTCATTAGTCGCTGGTAGAATAAATGGTACGAGGTAAATACAGAATACAATTATTCAACACAAGCAACCAAAAGGGAAAGTCAGGACACACAAAATTGTGTTACAATGTAATCAATAAATGCACAAATTAAAGCCATTCTTCTGACCTTGTTTTTGGCAATGGCATCAGAAGCACCCAACAAAGACTGAATGCACGCTGACAGAGCCTCCTGAGACAGACCTTGGAAGACTGCTCTCTAGAAGAAAAAAATAAAATACTTTAGTACACACAAGATATAATATACAAGCAATTCTTTTTATGAAGAAGATCGTATAATGAAATGTTCACATTCAACCTAAAAATAATCATTTCAGTGTTTAACAATACGTATCGGGGAAAAAGGGGCTCTGATGTACAGCAATCTTGTACTTCTTAATAATTGAAGTGCATGTTAAAGTCGGTCAAAAAGAATGCAATCAATGAATACACATATACACACAGTGGGTTCAGAAAAGAATCACCCCCTTTAAAATAATCAAATGTTGTTACTTTGCAGCCTGAAACGTAGCGCCGATTGTTTCCATAACAACGGATGGCAACAGAGGAAGGTCCCGCCCCATTGTAATGGCAACATAAAACACATCTCGGCGCTGTGATTCATCCTAAATCGCATCATTTCCTGATCACAGGACTGCCCAGACTCCTGGGAAATGATGTGTCATGTGTCACAGACGAGGGAGGAAATGACCTAGGAGCGCCACGGACCAGGAAGTGGCAGATTAGGAGGACTACATAGCAACAGGGCGATTCTGGTAAGTAAAAAAATGATTTTTCCTCCAAATGTTTTTTTTATAAATTTCCAGGAGTCTGATAACGTAAAAAAAAAAAATTAGGGGGGGGGGGACTCCGCTTTAAACCTCATTGAAAATCTGTGGAATGACTTGAAGACTGCAGTCCACAAATGGTCACCATCAAATTTAACTGAACTTAGTGGGCAAATATTGCAAAGTCTAGTAGCTAGATTCACATAGAGTTAGGTTGGCGTATCAGTAGATACGCCGACCTAACTCGGAATCTACGCCGACCTAAGTTTAAGTGTATTCTCAAACAGAGATACACTTAAACCTATCTAAGATAAGGAGGCTTGCGCCGTCCTATCTTAGGGTGCTGACCGCTAGGTGGCACTTCCATTGCGGTCGGCGTAGAATATGTAAATCACTAGATACGCCTATTCACGAACGTACGCCCGGCCGACGCAGTACAGATACGCCGTTTCCGTAAGAGATAGGCCGCCTAAAGATAGGCATCCCCCTAGGTGGCGTAGCCAATGTTAAAGTATGGCCACCGTTCCCGCTTCAAAATTCGAACATTTTACGTCGTTTGCGTAAGTCGTCTGTGAATAGTGATTTACGTCCACGTCTAAATCAATAGGACCGTGCAGCGTACTTAGCCGCAATGCACACTGGGAAATGTAGGCGGACGGCGCATGCGCCGTTCCAAAAAACGTCAATCACGTCAGGTCAAAGCATATTAACATAAAACACGCCCCCTCAGCCTATTTTGAATTAGGCGCGCTTGCGCCCGCCGCATTTACGCTACGCCGCCGTAAGTTAGGAGGCAAGTATTTTGAGAATACAGTACTTGCCTCTCTGACTTAAGGCGGCGTAGCGCAAATACGATACGCTACGCCGCCTTAAAGTTGCGCGGGGCTACGTGAATCTAGCTATAGATGTGCAAAGTTAGTAGAGACATATCCCAACAAACTAAACCTGATCCTACCCAGAATTCTACTTACAGCATTTCAAAGCAAACCTAAAAATGGTAACAAAAAAGGTTTAACTTCTTATTTACATTCAACTTACATCAATACATCGATATAACTTGGACAGGCACACCAGCGTCCTCCTTACGGTAGGGTACCACATACCATGCAGGTCAGCAGGTGAAATTGTACTCTGTGGTCGTAGGCTCAAGGACTCTGAAGTGCCTAAAATGAAGATTTCAAGTTTACTGGTAGGTGCCTTATTCCAGAACACAAAAACAATCTTAGGCTAGGTTTCCATTATTGCGACCCCCAAAGTCGCACGATTTAGAGTGCGACTAAGTGCAGCTTTGATCCAAATTTACACTTTCTGGATCAAAGTTGCATCAAATTTCAATGTCTGTGATTTTCAAAGTTGCATAGATGGGAACAGGTGCCATATCAATGGGCTGTGACTTGTCAATGCGACTTTATGTGTCCAAAGTTGCACGACAAGTCGCACTAGTGGAAACGAAGTCCAAGGGTCGGTGCCAGTGTGTCTGAGGGCTTTATGTCACGCTGCTTTTCTCCCTATAGAAGTCAATAGGCATGCAAAAACAACAATTATCATTGACACCAACTCTTAAACATGAGGTTGTCCTGATTAATATATAGTAAACAAGCTATTAAGTTCCCATGTACTCAAAAATTACTCCCTATCAGTACCATAATTAAGAAAGCCTAAAGCGATATAAAACTCAAAACCAAAAAAAATATTATTTTGCAGCTCAGCAATCACTAGATCAATATTATTTTCTGTGCTTTTCCCCCCTCCTTACCCGAATGATCTGGCCAGTAAAGCATCTCCTGTACACTCTGGATGAGGGAGAACAGGGTACAACCTTTGGACAGCAGCATTGTCAGTCTGAGATTGGGGGGGGGGGGGTTTCGATGTACTAGCAGATTTAAATACACTAACAAATTGAAGCAAACGCCAACTAATACTGCAGTTACACAAGCAGTTACAGCAGCATTATTTTTCTTTTGGGATAAAGGTTTTACATGAAAAAATAAAAGCGGATCATTGTAAACCCCAGCAATATAATAAATGTTTGCTTTGGGGCTTTAACTTTAAATCAAGCTTGAAGTGAAACTATGGTCTCCCTTAAAAAAAAAAAAAAGAAGTGCTGCAGCACTTAAGTGCATATGCACTTACTGTTTTCTGTCAGGGATGTCCACCTAATACAGCTTCCTGAGAGAATGTGAGAACAATGCTGCACAGCTCCAGAATTCAGAACAAAGTTTCTACTCCTGTGTAAGCTCTGTCTCGTTGCACTGCAGTGGGATGAAAAAATGTTGGAGAAATAGGGAGAGATAGCCCAGGCACTGCATACCTCGTCCAGTCCGAGTGGTTAGCAGGTAAAATCAGCCTCAGCTCAATTTAATCGACAACCATGACTTCAACAGGTTTCTCCTTGCCCCCGATTAAGCCCCTCCATGATGAAGCCTGGGGGCAGGGCGAAACATGTTGGAGTCGTGGTATGGATGAATCCTAACCACTCAGGCCAGGTGAGGTGTGCGGCAGCCATGCTCTCTCTTCCTATAGTATGCTTTGGGTCTGGACAGGCCTTTCCTCATCCTGCGTCATCCAAATCATCAGACTGACAACCTGAGCGGGGACCCTTAAGCATTTATCGTGGGTCATCACCATCAGCATTGTTACTATTAAATTACAAGCCTGTATCTTGTCTATCAGCACCTAGCCAGAACCAAGTCCGAGACACTACTTTCTGGATTGACAGGACTGCTGTGTGGAAACCCTCCCCTTGTGAACTGCAGGGTCTAGGAGAGGAGCGTGCAAGACACAAATTAAGGAGGAGGATTTGCCTCCCTCTGCGAGGGTAAATAAGGTTTTTATTTAACTACTTGAAGACTGTAACATTACAACACCTTCCAGTCCAGGCCATTTTTCAGCTGTCAGCTAAATCCTCATTATATAGGCAGATTGGACCATACATAGAGTGGCGGGGTGTCAACGAACATTAGTCCGTTGACACCTACGGTCATTTAATCCTATCCGGCAAAAACAGCCGGTGGGGTGACCCGTTCCGCATCCGTATAGCGGACCGGACGGCCATGGGGTGTAAACAGAGAGAGAGAGAGAGAGAGAGAGAGAGAGAGAGAGAGAGAGAGAGAGAGAGAGACGGTCTGTTTACATCAGACCGCCGATAGAGGACAGCGGGCTGTGCCTGCTCTGCATAAGCGGAGCAGACAAGCAATCTGCCTGCTCAGCGGGGATAAGCAAATACAAAAGATACAGATACAAAACTCCCCGCTGAGCAGGCATAGTCCCACCCCATGCGAGAGATATATGCTGTATTTGAAAATATATCATTTCTTGAGGCCCCTAAAGGCCAGAACAGTACAAATACCCTCACAAAATGACTCATTTTTTAAAAAGCAGACAATCCAAGTATTTAGTAAGGGGCCAGGTAAGTTTTTTGAGGTTGTAATTTCTTGAAAAAAATAAGAAATTAAATAAAAATGTGTTTTCCCACAAATTTGTCATTTTAACAAGATCCTTTTCGGGCTTAGAATTACACCTCAACACACATTCTGCTATTCCTCCCAAGTATGTCGCTACCACACGTGCAAGACACCTTCACAGCCCAGCAACATAACGGAGCCCAAAATCCAAGGAGAATGTTTTGGCTTTCAATGAGCATAAATTACTTGTTTAACTACCTATCATCTTTCTTCAGTCCCTGAAGTGCCAAAAAAGAGAAACGCCCACAAAAGTACCACATTTTGGAAAGAAACCCCCAGGGTATTTTCTGAAAGCCATAGTGAGTCTTTAGGAAACATTGTTTGCCACAAGTTCCACAAAATGTGAAAAGAAAATGAAAACGTACTTAACACAAAGCTGTCAATTAATAAGATAGGTCTAACACACAGCATGGACACACTTAGAACTATACCGAAAAACACATTTTGGTACTCCTCCCAAGTATGGCGACACCACATGTACAACACTTATATCCTAGCCACATAGTAGGGACCAAAATCAAAGAAGCGCCTTCAGGCATTCTAGAGGCATAATTACAAAATCTAAAATTTCCTGACTACCAATTAAATTTTTGGAGGCCTGGATCACCAGAAGAGTGGAAACGCCCACAATATGACTACATTTTCGAAAGCAAACACCCAAGGTATCTTCTCATGCCCCGTATACAAAAGCGTTTTTCCAGCCTGAAAAAAGTTGGTTTTTCAGACGGAATTCCGCTCAAGCCTGGCTTGCATACACACGGTCACACAAAAGTTTGGTGAACTGTTGACTGCCAAGACTACGACGAGCCGAGAAAATTAAGTTCTATGCTTCCGAGCATGCGTCAGAATTTGTACACACAATAGGAAATTATGATCTGATTTTTTCCTGACGGGGAAAAAAAAAAAAAAAAAGAGAACCTGCTCTCCATCTTTTTACAGCAATTTTTCTGTGGGAAAAAGTCTGATGGAGCATACAGACGGTCGGGATTCCCCACCAAAAGCTCTCATTGGACCTTTTCCCCCCAATGGGAAAACCAATCGTGTGTACGGGCATAAAAGGCAAGACTCTTGAAGCCTTCATTTTTTTTTGCCAGGAGTTTTTAGAGGATGCAAAAAAAAAACATTTTTTTGTACACGAAGTTGTCAATTTAAAAATATTTTTCACACACACACACACACACACACACACACACACACACACACAGCATGGTCAAACTTAGAATTAAACCCCAACACATTCTTCTACTCCCGATACCACCACACATGAAAAACTTTTTCAATGCAGAGAAAACACCAATGCGGAAAACCGCAAAAAAATGCAAATAAAACGCTAAAGACCGCTATTGCAAAAACTTACAGCAAAGCTACTGGTGTTTTATAAAGGTTCTTTTAACATCCAGTGCGCATGAGGCCTAATAGTAAAAATAATAGGTTTTAAATTGTGAAGAAATTTGCACTTGGCACTTTATTAGGCTGTAGTGGTCTAAATTTGTCATACCAAGGAACAAGAATAAAAAATAAAAAATGCCAAAACCATATAGAAAATTAATGAATCATTCCCTGGTTATAACACACACATGCACATCTGTATACTCTCCTCTACAAAAGAAAATCATACAACCCTTGTGTAGTGAAAAGCTTGATTATATTTCGATAACCACAAACAGCAATTTGCACTTGAGCTATTCTCAAAAAAACATTCTCAAATGCCGTCACCCTGGAAACAGCACATCAAACATCATAAGTATTTTTAGGAGATAATGATAAATGGCCTTTATGAAACATTTTCATCTTACTCTGAAGCAGACAGAAATGGCTTAATTCTTGGTTTTCAGCCCTTATGAAGTGGCATTTAAGGCTTCTCATAAGCAAAGAACTTCTCCAAGAACATGGAACAAAAAAAATTGTGACCAATTACAACCAAGCTGACATTTTATCAAGCCTTCTGTATACAGCTGTCATTCCCATTCAGAAGCATGACCAAGAAGATATTAACAATAATCACAGTAAAATGAAAATGATTTTGTAGTCTATGGACTGAAAACAAAACTACTAAAGTAGAGTTGTTAACAGAGAACCTGCAGAAAATTCCAGGAGGGAGATGTGGATGTAAAAAAATAAAAATAAAATCCTATTTAGAAAATTTGACTGAAACAAACAGAAGCATGATATACGAAATTAAATAAAAAATAAAAAAGAAGAAAAAAAAGAAAGGATAAGTGTAGAATCATGGATATTCCATTAGTTAAAAATTCTTGCCCATATATTCCTGACAGTATATTTCCACCTAGAGTTTTGGGTGGTCCTGCCCACTGTGTGAGTTCTAGCATTATGAGTTGCATTCTTCATAATATAAATGAATATCCATATCAGCCTGTAGCATACAAGTGCCTAAACGGTTAGTAAACCAAGTTTTATAAAAACACCAAAATACTCCAATAAAAAAAAACACACACACTAATAGACCACAGGACTTTAAAGAGGGGGTACACCCTATAAATTTTTATTTATTTTTTCTAGCATTAAATTAAGCATAGTAGCGCGAGCTACAGTATGCCTTTATTTATTTTTTTTGCCCCGTACTCACTGTTTAATCCTATAGTGAAGATTCAGACTCCCCGCGGGGAATGGGCGTTCCTATCCAGAGGGAAGATGATTGACGGCCGGCTCTGGCGCATCACGCTTCTCCGGAAATAGCCGAAATAGGACTTGGCTCTTCACGGCGCCTGCACATAGTCTGTGCGCAGGCGCCGTATAGCGCCGTGAAGAGCCGAGACCTACTCCGGCTATCTTCGGGGAGCGTGACGTGCCATAGCCGGCCGTCAATCATTTTCCCTCTGGATAGGAACGCCCATTCCCCGCGAGGAGTCTGAATCTTCACTATAGGATTAAACAGTGAGTACGGGGCAAAATAAATGAATAAAGGCATACTGTAGCTCGCGCTACTATGCTTAATTTAATGCTAGAATGTTGTCATGGAGGGTGAACCACCGCTTTAAGGATAACCAAATACAGGATAATATATTCAAAACAGATTTCAAAATTTAAAACATTAAAACGCTTACAAAAGAGAAGTGCATAATCACAAATGTTAGGGAACATATGAAGCAAAGTGATAACCTCCCATATCCTGCATTCCCAATTGAGCTTTACAATAAAGTCTTATGCCGCGTACACACGATCGTTTTTCGGCATGAAAAAAAAACAACGTTTTTCCAACTTCATCATTAAAAACAACATTGCCCACACACCATCGTTTTAGAAAAATGATGAACAAAGCGCGATGACGTACAACACGTAGGACGGCACTCTAAAGGGGAAGTTCCATCCGCCTTTGGGCTGCTTTTAGACGATTCTTTGTTAGTAAAAGACGATTTGCGCTTTTTTGTCTGTTACAGCGTGATGAATGTGCTTACTCCATTACGAACGGTAGTTTGACCAGAACGAGCGCTCCCATCTCATAACTTGCTTCTGGGCATGCGCGGGTTTAAAACGTCGTTTTAGCCCACACACACACGATCATTTTTTACAACCCGAAAAACGAAATTTTTTAAGACGACGTTAAAAAATGCAGCATGTTCGAATTTTTTTTTTGTCGTTTTTCAGAAGCCGAAAAAACGATGTGAAGCCCACACACGATCATTTTAAATGAAGTTTTTAAAAACGTCGTTTTTTTTCATGCCTAAAAATGATCGTGTGTACGCGGCATTATGATTTGAAGCTATTGATTTCCCACTGATTTTCTTGTTGTCTAAATCAATGACACAGTCAGGGAAACATGGTGCGCTTTATACATTTTACAGATGTCATATCTGCTTCATGCTGGTAAGCTATTGGATCCTGTCTAAATTGGCCTTAGTGGGTAGCTGTATGAATGCGAGATAGGGACCTCAGAATAGATTGTAAGCTCCTTGAAGGCAGGGACTCATGTGAATGTACATACAGCGTCTCACAAAAGTGAGTACACCCCTCACATTTTTGTAAATATTTTATTATGTCTTTTCATGTGACAACACTGAAGAAATTACACTTTGCTACATAGTAAAGTAGTGAGTGTACAGCTTGTAAATGTCCTATCCCCCCCAAATAACACAGCAATTAATGTCTAAACCACTGGCAACAAAAGTGAGTACACCCCGAAGTGAAAAATGTCCACATTGGGCCCAATTAGCCATTTTCCCTCTCCGGTGTCATGTGACTCGTTAGTGTTACAAGGTCTCAGGTGCGAATGGGAAGCAGGTGTGTTAAATGTGGTGTTATCGCTCTCACTCTCTCATACTGGTCCCTGGAAGTTAAACATGGCACCTCATGGCAAAGAACTCTCTGAGGATCTGAAAAAAAAGAAGAATCAATGCTCTACATAAAATGGCCTAAGCCAGGGTTTCTCAACCCATGGTACCCATACCCCTGGGGGAATGTGCACCAAGGGCAGGGGGGTATGCCCAGTGCCGAGTCTCACAAGTTCCGCCTCCTGCACACATACAGTCCGCGGCTGTAGCCGTGTTGCACAGCACTATGATACAATAGGGGGGAAGCGGTCCGCCCCTTGTGCGTGGAGGGGGGGGGGTGTCAGGCCGCATGTTCTCCCATCTCCTCCCCCTCTCCAGCACGCCTTGGATGTCCTGCCTGCCGTATTAAGATGCCTGCTGCAGCTCTTGGATCTCCACTCCACAATTCTGCACATAGCCAGCTACTGCAGACAGGAAAAGGCGAATTCTGCCTGCTTAGGAACTACACATGTCAGCATACACAGCCATCAGTGCCCATCACTTTCTCGAGACAGGGGTACTTAGGAATTTTTTAGACTTGCAGAGGTACTTAGCTGTAAAAGGTTAAGAAACTCTGGCCTAGACTATAAGATTGCCAAAACCCTGAAACTGTGCTGCAGCACAGTGGCCAAGACCATTCAGTGGTTTAACAGGACCGGTTCCACTCAGTTGAGTGCACATGCTCAGCGTCATATTCAGAGGTTGTCTTTGGGAAATGGACGTACGAGTGCTGCCAGCATTGCTGCAGAGGTTGAAGGTGTGGGGGGTCAGTGCTCACACCTTATGCCACACACTGCATCAAATTGCTGCAAAAAAACGCTGGATGCAGCACAAAAAGCTTGTAAAATGTGTCTAAACTCACATTAAGGCTAGGAGTGTTTAGCACTTCCATTTCAATAGCTAGAAAAAGATTATTAATCACCAATGAAATGAACGCTGAACACTGCTAAACACAGTACACACGTTTACCAGCATCCAGCGTTTTTCTGCTGCCAGGAGAAAGGCGTCTAGGTAATGTCCAGTGTGCATGAACCCTTAAGTCTTAGTTGGCAGCAATGTCACATTTACACTTCTGAACTGAAAAATGGTTTGAATGTTGAAACTGTATGGTTGGGAGAACAGAAACAATGATCCCCTCCACAATCCCTAAATGGCTGAAAGAAGGTCCAACCAAAGTTGTTGAGACAAGGGAAAGCACAAAGCAAAGAATCAAGGGAGAAGTACAGAGGTGATTTCTATTTTGAAGCCTCCGATACTACCTCCTGCACCTATACGTTTGGCTGTGCGAGCTTCCCATTTTTGCGTAAAAGCAATCAGAAACCAGAAATCCTCCCTTTCCTTGAAACAAGTGGAGCCACAACTTTACGCACTGTATTTATCTGTAGGCTACCTTTGGTGCTCAGGGAGGTGGAAGGCAGCCAAGGGGTCCAAGGATTAGAACCTGGGGGACAAAAAGAACCTTTGATGCAGAGGTGTTGACCTGCATCTTTGAATGCTTAGGGTAACGGAGTACTTCTGCCCCATCTGGGTTTTTATAAATTTTGTTCACTGAACAGCTGGAAATATGCTGTCCCACAAAGGTCTACTGACCAGTATTTAATTCAGAGTGCCTTGGCAAATCCATATTCATAGGATGGCCACCCTTCCATTTGGCACCAGACATGGTGCTAACAAAAAGTCTACCCAAACTCCCTCAGGAACAGTCATGGACCTGCTGAGCTTAATACATACAAGGGGGAATATCAAGGCTATTGAAATGCGACTACCATCACTGCAAGCGGAGAGCTAGATGCGGCAGTACAGTGTCTGCTGCCAAAAACTGTGTCTCCGACAGAAGGCTGTATGAAGTTCTTCAAAATAAACTGCCTCACTGCAGCTACAAAAAGGGGTGTCAGGAAATTAATCAGACTTGGGTTGCCAGGTGAGCACACACATCATATGAGCAGATGCCTTATCTAAGCCACTAGATTAATCGAGAGTGAACCACTTTCATGTCTGAGGAGTTAGCCAGGTTTCTGAAGACATACAGTAGTAACTGGAAAACGGAGACGATTGCAAGAGCTCCACCACGCCCAGGGGCATCACATGTAGCAGAAGCAGTGCGAAAACGTAAAGGGTTTTCCTTTTACAAAATAAACCTAGCTTGCACAAAAAAAATAAGAAACATGAGGAAATAAAACAAAAAAGGGAAAGATCCTAATCCTGCTTAGGAAAATCTCAGTCAGTTACAGTCTCAAGCCCACAAAACACATGCTACATGAAGAAAAAAAAAATACACAGCAGGGAAAAAGCTGCAGCTAGCATCATAATATCACAATTAGCCCAGGTTCACACTGGGCTGCGGGAGTGAAGCCGTGCGAAGTCAGCTGAACTCGCACGATTTCACTACCGCTGGCAGTCCCGATTTCGGCTGCGATTATAGAGATATCTGTGCAGGTTTCTGCACAGATGTCAATGTAAATCGCGGGCCAAAATCGCAAAAAGTAGTACAGGAACTACTTTTTGAAATCGGTGCAGCGCCACAGATGCGGTGTCGCACCGATTAGGACGGTGCCATTGCCGGTAATTACCGCCGTTTTGACATGCGATTTGACATGCCAAATCGCATGTCAAATCGCACCAGTGTGAACCAGGTCTTCCAGACAGTTATTTCTTGCCCGCCACAGTTTGGTAGCTTACTTAGACTGAGTCTATTTCACCATTAGTTGCAGGTGGGGTCTATTTCATTATTGATTGCAGATTTTTACTGACAACTAAACGTTGAGTGTATCAATAGTTAAAGCATACCACTTTTAATGAGGTTGTTGGCATCTGGATCTTCTAGATGAACATCAGAAAAGGAGGCCTCCATAGACTGCAACCTTTTTTGTTCCTCTTTGAGACTCTGTGCAATTTGCTGAATAAGAAAAAGTAACACCAACGATCAAATTATTATTTGTTGATATGCCCTGCTAAGGTTTATACTGCATCCTCCTCATTGAGCTAGTGTGTCCAATTCTCCAAAACACAATACTGTTTACACCAATATCATCTGCTGGGAAAAATTCTGGATTAAGAAAAAAAACCTGGAAACGTAAGAGTCCTCCATTGCAGCAGCTGTGCCAG
Source organism: Rana temporaria (assembly GCF_905171775.1). Lineage (NCBI taxonomy): Eukaryota > Metazoa > Chordata > Amphibia > Anura > Ranidae > Rana > Rana temporaria. The sequence goes on from NC_053490.1 coordinate 144,890,159, forward strand.
CACGGCAAGGGTTAACTGCTCATTTATATCTAGGGAACTGTGAAAATAAGTTTTACTTACCTGATCCTCTGCATTTACAAATACCTTGGTGCTGCAAGCCCAGTCCATGCAGCCTTTCCACCCCCTGCACTCTGGTGGTTGGGTGCCCCGAGGTCATCAAGACAGATGTTGGGACCGTAGCCTAGTCCACTGTCAGACTGCAGGGAAGTGCTGTATGTCAGAGTAGCAGAGGATCAGTGTTTTTACTGTCCCCTAGATTAAAGCAAAGGTAACCCTTGCAACCCACTTCAAGTAAGGACTTTTACTTTTCACTGAGTTTGGCTTTAAAAGCGATTGTTATTTTTATAGAAAAAAAAGACTTTGCAAACGTTATACTTACCGGCTCTGTTGCAGTGGATTTGCACAGAGCAGCCCAGATCCTCCTCCTCTCAACTCCCTCTTCTGTGCTCCTGGTCCCTCCCTTCCATTGAGTGCCCCCACAGCAAGCAGCTTGCTATGGGGGCACCCAAGCCGAGCTGTAGCTCCGTGTCCATTCAGACACGGAGCTGTGGCTTGGCCCCGTCCCTCTATCTCTTGATTGGCTAACGGACTTTAATTGACAGCAGTGGATGCCAATGGCGCGGCTGCCGTTTCTCAGCCAATCAGGAGCGAGTCCCGGATGGACGAGACACTCGTGGTCATCGCTGGACAGAGATGGGGCTCTGGTAAGCATTAGGGGTGCCGCTGTACACAGAAGGCTTTTTATCTTAATGCATTAAAATAAAAAAACCTTCTGACCCTTCAACCCCTAAAAAAGGTACACTACAGTGAGAATTAAAATTAAATTTTCAGTTCAGTGTATACAAAGGAACCCAGCTTTTGCGTTTAGGTCTTCAGTTCTTCCTCCAGCTATAGTGGATAGTTCCTTTAATAGTCAACTGGTGACAGCATGCTACAACATATATAAATCTTTAGCAAAGTCATTTCAGTATACATTCTAAAGTCCTTGTAATACATGTAAAACAAAAAAGCAACATAAAAAACTTCATGCAGGCACACACACTAAATGGTCACAAAAGAGCCATTTCCCTATACTAAACACAATCTTTACCAGTAAATCAGGTGTAAAAGTTAAAAAATTCAGTTGTGTAGAACATACCTCCATCATCTCCAGCTTGTCCGGATAGGCAAGGTCTCCTGGAGCTGGCTTATAACCCAAGATATCTGTCTGGATGTATATGTGTGTTCTATAAACAAGTCTTTCTTGTACATCCTCCAACATCTGCTTCACCACAGCCTCAAGAGCACCTAGTTGATCAACTGAACAAATTAAACAAACAAGAAAATTAAAATCTGGTTTATGGCATGGGAATTAAAAAACACAGCCAACTTAAAAAACAAAAACATAATCAAGTCAATTGCAGTATGCTTTTCTGTTGCTTTGACCTGCATCCGATTTGTCGCTCAGGTAGCTGTGATTAGCTTACAAGTAGTCTATAGCTACTATTGAGTTGCTTTGAACTGCTTCTGAGATGCTTAAAAAGGAGAAGTATAGCCAAAGCTTTTTTTGGCTATACTTCTGGGAATCACAGGAGTGCAGTTCGTTCTGAACTCCTGTGAAGCGTTTTCAGCAGACAGTGGCTAAAGCCCGCTGTTGCCTGACATCACTCAGCCGGTCCAGGTTCTGGATTGATCCAAACTTTACGGTCTGGATCCACCCCAAAGTCTGGTCCTGCAGCTGGCTCAGATCCTCAGCGAGACTCTGCAAGACTAAGTAAGCCGCTCCAGCTCCCTCCATAGCCTGGAACTCCAGTGAGCGCTGGAGAGGCAGAGCAGAGAGCCGGCTCTCTGCTCACTGAAGACTGAGAACTGTGTGATCAGCAGACTTGGATTGCTCAGTTCTCAGCCTTAGAAGCGTCAGGGGATCGATGCTGCATCCACCTAGTAAAAATGTTTTTTCTTTTGTTTTTTAAACCTGCACTTCTCTTTTACATTGCTTTTGTGCTCAGATTGACCTATGTGGAATGCAGGCAATTCAGAAACAACCATGTACACAAGCCCTAAATATACAGGTGCTTTCAGTGTGGCTTCTCTGGGCTCCAATTTAAAGGGTTTTCTTAAATATTTTTACTACAGAAATGGTTCTTAAATGTTGTGTTCTTTACAATGCCAATTGTACAGAGTAATGCCAGTATTAAATCTAAGGCTCACTGGATGTTGCAGGATTTTTTGCTACATACGAGGAGATCTTGAAAAAGCACCAATATGTCAGCTTCATTCACACCGACGGTCAGTGGCGGCTGGTGACATTTTAGGATGGGGGGGCGCAAGACCCCGCCCCTCCACATTTGGTCCCTCCCACTTCTCATAAGCCACACCCCCTATAGAATACACCCACTCCGTCCCCTGTATTCCACTTGCTTCCACTCATAGTGTCAGGAGTATACAGCTCAGCATCACAGCACAGAGTATATAGCCCCAGCATCACAAATCATGGTATATAGCGCAGGCTTACAGATTGGCGCAAACAAATTAAAAAATTACACTGTTAGTTATGAAGGACTCTAAATGGGCATGAGATTATCAGAGACTGCGGACATACTGCACGAGATTACCAGAGACTGCGGACATACTGCAAGAGATTACCAGAGACTGCGGACATACTGCACGAGATTATCAGAGACTGCGGACATACTGCACGAGATGACCAGAGACTGCGGACATACTGCACAAGATTATCAGAGACTGCGGACATACTGCACGAGATGACCAGAGACTGCGGACATACTGCACAAGATTATCAGAGACTGCGGACATACTGCACGAGATGATCAGAGACTGTGGACATACTGCACGAGATGACCAGAGACTGCGGACATACTGCACGAGATGACCAGAGACTGCACACATACTGCACGAAATTATCAGAGACTGTGGACATACTGCACAAGATTACCAGAGACTGAAGACATACTGCATTACTTGTCCTGCGACTTGGGAATTCAACGTTGCATGACAAGTCGTACCCCGTATCTGTGCGACTTCAAGTCACAGCGACTTCAAAGTAGTCCCTGCATTACTTTGGTCGCACTTTGATGCAACTTGAGGTCCATAGACCTCCAGAATACACAGGCATTGCTTTAAGTCGCATCAAACTTTCAGACTGTTTTAGCCTGAAAGTCGCAAGATTCTGCCACAATTTTTTGCTGCGATTTTGCAGCGACTTGAAGCAATGCCTGTGTGTTCTGGAGGTCTACGGACCTCAAGTCACATCAAAGTGGGACAAAAGTAATGCAGGGACTACTTCGAAGTCGCTGTGACTTGAAGTTGCACAGATATGAACGGTTCTGATCAGGTCCAACTTATCCTGCAACTTTCCAGTCCCAAGTCGCTATTTCCACCAATTAAATATAAAAACCAATTGAATACGCGGGGGGGGGGGGGGGGGGGGGGGGGGGAGTATGGGTTCCCTTCCTGCCGCTATTTCCACCAATTAAATAAATAAAAAAAATAACATTTTAACAAGCCCAGAGGGGAGGGGGGATTGGATAAGGTCCAAAAAGAAATGAATGAATGAATGAATAAGCGGGGGGGGGATGGTTTGGCTATTTCCACCAATTAAATAAAAAAAAACAATGTTAAATACTTTTTTTTTTTTTAACAAGCCTGGTTTGGGTGGTGCCGTTAATGCTGCTCTTTCCACCTATTGACAAAAAAACATCTGAATCATCTGAATAAGCGGGGGGGGGGGGGGGGGAGTTCGGCCGCTACGGTCGGTATTTTTGCCCAAAGTTTTTTTTTTTTTTTATAGGTCGGGTGCGGGAAGGGGTCCGTTTGCTGGCTCTTGCATACATCAAACACACTTTAATTAGGCAGGGAGGGGGTTCATACCTGTTACTGCAGGCATGCTGGCAGATAGCTTCGAGGCGCACTCAGCTCCTGAGTCCCGACGTCACTTCCGGTTCTTCCTGAGACGTCGGGACTAGCACAGAGACGTGCGGGTGCACACAGAAAGTGTGCGCCCAAGCCATAGAAAGACAGTCCATCGCGCCTGAAGCAAGTGGCGCGATGGAGAACGCCACAAAGGCATTTTTTTTTTGCCAATGTAGCGCCTCGTCTGCAATCCCGTGATTGCACAGACGTGGCGCTACCCACACAACACTGTGTCCAGCGCCCGGCGCTCGGACACAGTGCACCTAAGTACCTTTTTTGGAAAAAAAATTTCCTTAAAGGGATATGTTTAAATAAACGTTTTTTTTTTTTTTTTTTTTTTTAGATTTTTTTTTTTTTTTTACTGATTGGGGGAGGGGGGCGGCGCCCGGGCGCCCTCTATGGACGGGCCGCCACTGCCGACGGTGTCAAGTCAACCTGTGTTTTTATGCATTTAGTGGACATGTGTAAATGCATGCAATTAGGTTTCAATGGTGCCATTCACACTGAGAGTTTACGTGCGGAGGAAGAAGTAATCTGGGAGATAGAAGTTGTTAATACTTCCCAGATAACGAATGAGGCCTAAAAACACACAGCAGTTTCCCTATAGCCCTGTGTACGGTGCAGACTGCAAAATGTTCTTGTACAATAACAATCACGCAACCCACAGGATTCAATGGGCCTTACTTGTACCGAGATGGCACAAGTCAGCCTTCCCTGCTGCTAAAGAAATTGAATACAATAATATAAAAGAAACTCAGCCAGACTAAGTGTAAACCCTGGAGATAAACGAGGCATGAGAAGCATCTGGTCTTCAGGCATGCTGTAAAGGAACACATGGCACCAACATTACACCGCCATACACAGCAAAGCAAAACCCCATGCTACACAAACACATTTACAGGCTGTCCGAATTCTGCTGCAGATGTGTTTGTCATTTGTGCAAATGTTCTTCACCAATCTATTCTTCTAGATTATGTGTGTTATTTCTACAGAGGTGCTAGTCTGCATCTTTTTAGCAGCACAAAAGGGCTAAAATCTTAAAAACGTATTAAATGGGTTGTTAAACCCTTTAAACACTCATCAAGCATTACAACTGCAAAATTTGATTAACCTGCATAACAACCACCATCAGCTTAGAATTGATAAGAACTGATGGCTAACAGCATTGCCAAATAACAAAATACATATTGCTTCATTAATAGACTGGGATAAATGTGCAACAGAACATAGATGTAATAATAATAAAAAAAAAAAATTACCATTGTTTTGTACATGATCTTCAAGCATTTCTATCTTCAGTATGCCACAAAGTTCTGACAATGTTTCTAAATGAACTATGTGAATTATCAGCGGTCGCAAAACATCATACAGCGATAGGCACAGTTTCTCCAAAAGTTCACTGTGATAAAAAAAAAAAAAAAAAAACTCAGTTAACCAAAAACATAAAAATCCAAACCCAAGAGGATGCTCAGAAATATCAAACAAATCTCAGGACATTATTATTATAATACAGGACTTCGATAGTGCCAACAGTTTACACAGCGCTTTACAATATAAAAGGGAGACAATACAGTTATAATACAATAAAATACAAGAGGATTAAGAGGGCCCTGCTCAGAAGAGCTTACAATCTAATAGGGTGGGGCAGGTGGTACAAAAGGTTGTAACTGTGGGGAATGAGCTAATGAAAGTGGTAAAATATTAGTTGGAGACATGATAGGCTTCCCTGAAGAGGGGAGTATTCAGGGGTCGCCTGAAGGTAGCAAGAGTAGGGGATAGCCGGATAGGTTGAGGTAGTGAGTTCCAGAGGATGGGAGAGGCTCTGGAGAAATCCTGGAGACGAGCATGGGAGGAGGAGACGAGAGAGCTTGACAGTAGGAGGTCTTGAGAAGAGCGGAGAGTACGGTTTGGGATATGTTTGGAGACAAGATTTGTGATGTAGCTCGGGGCAGAGTTGTGGTTAGTATTTTGAATTTAATTCGCTGGGTGATAGGGAGCCAGTGTAGGGATTGGGGGAGAGGTTTGGCAGACACTGAGTGGTTGGCAAGGTGGATAAGTCTGGCAGCAGCATTCATGATAGACTGAAGAGGGGATAGCCTATGGAGAGGCTGGCCAATAAGAAGGGAGTTGCAATAGTCAAGGCGAGAGATAACAAGGAAGTGAATGAAGAGCTTGGGGGTTTCATTAGATAAAAAGGGGCGAATTTTAGAGATGTCCCGGAGGTGAATTCTACAAACTTTTGACAACGATTGTACTTGAGGCTGAAATGACAAGTCAGAGTCTAGGATTACACCTAGTACCCTGACGTGAGGGGAGGGCCTGATGGTTGCATTGTTGATTTTGATGGTTTTGATGGAAAAGTCATGGAGGGGGACACGGGCGGGGGGGATATTTAGTAACCCAATTTTGGAGAGATTTAGTTTAAGGAAGTGGTGCGACATCCATGCTGAGATGTATGTTAGTGATGCAAGAAGAGACGGAAGGAGTGAGGTGAGGAGTAGATAGATTTGGGTGTCATCGGCGTATAAGTGGTATTGGAAGCCGTGGGTGGTTATCAAGTGACCAAGGGAGGAGGTGTAGATAGAGAAGAGAAGGGGTCCAAGAACAGAGCCTTGGGGGACCCCCATAGAAAGGGGCAATGGAGAGGAGGAAACAGTTGTAACACTGAAGGAGCGCTGTGATAGGCAGAGAACCAGGATAGAGCAGAATCTTGGAGGCCAAGGGAATGGAGTTTTTTGAGAAGGAACGGGTGGTCAACAGTATCAAAGGCTGCAGAGAAGTCAAGTAGAAGGAGTATGGAGTACTGGCTGTTGCTTTTAGCGGTTAGTAAATCGTTAGTGATTTTTAGTAAGGCAGTTTCCGTGGAGAGCTGCGAGCGAAAGCCAGACTATAAGGGGTCAAGAAGGTTATTTTCACTGAGGTAGGAGCCAAGACGGTTGTAGACTAGGCGTTCTAGAAGTTTAGAGGTGAATTGGAGCAATGAAATGGGCCTTAAGTTGTTCAGGTTGGTGGGGTCCAGTGAGGACTTTTTAAAGGGGAGTTCCAGCCATTTTTATGTTTATTAAAAGTCAGCAGCAACAAAAAGTGTAGCTGCTGGCTTTTAATAAACAGGCACTTACCTGCTCCAGCGACACGCCGGCCGGGGCTCCGCTCCTCTCCCCCCCTCCCCGGCCGGCGTCTTCATCTTCAGTGTGGGCACCCGGCCGTGACAGCTTTCGGCTTCACGGCCGAGCACCCACTGCGCATGCGCGAGCGGCGCGGCACTGCGCATGCGGCGCGGCGCCGCGTAATTGGCCAGGAGATCGCCTAGGACCTGTGACGTGTCCTAGGCGATCGCCTACAGCAGCCACTTCCTGAAGGCGATTAAGCTTAGTCGCCTACAGGAAGGAGGAAGTGGGACAGCCCCCCACTCCCCCCCCCCCAAAAAAGTTACATGCCAAATGTGGCATGTAAGGGGGAGAGGAGTGGGTTAAGAGGAAGTTCCAAATTTGGGTGGAACTCCTCTTTAAGTATGGGAGTGATCTGTGCATGTTTTAGAGGGGTTGGGAAGGTGCCACAAGAGAGGGAGAGATTGAAGATGTGAGTAAGAAAGTGAGTTTAGGACAGAAGAAGAGGGTGACCGTAGTAGTTGGGAGGAAACAGGGTCCAAGGGACAATTGGTTAGGTGGGCATCTGAGAAAAGTTTTATAACCTCTTTAATAATAGCCAAGTTAAAAGAGGAGAGTGTTGAAAGTGCTGTTAGGCAAGTTATGTTGGGTGGTGAAGATGTACGGACAGTGGAAGTGTCCTCACGAATTGCATCAATCTTGTCTTTGAAGTGTTTGGCAATCTCTTGGGCAAGGAGTGAATTAGTGGATAGACATAGGTCTGTTTTTTTTCTTTATTTCCATTTCTGCTTGCCTAGGAGAGCCCAGTGGAAGTTTGTCGCCCCTAATTCACAACCTGCAGGCACATGAAGTGCAGCCAGGAGCTATCTGTGCAGCCGCAGGAAGTCACAGTCAGCTTCCAACAAGCAAGATGGTGGTGCCAGGAACCAGGCCTGGGCGATCACAGCAATGTTTTTTAATTAAAAATATATATATATATTTTACTGGCTAAAGCTCCTCTAAAAATGTCACTACAAGCTTGTCGTGCACATGGATTTCTACTAAAAATTTAAGATTGGAAGGGGATTTTTAGCACAGAAATTGCTTGCAAGGAATAGAAAAGAAAGTGTACAACAATATTTAAATTACCATTTGTAAACGCAACACGACACAAACAAACAAAGCAAACAAAAGAATAAAGGGCAAACTAAAATAGAGCTGGCAAACTGCACAACTTAAAGCGGTGGTTCCCCTAAAAATAAACATTTAACATTGCTTTTCCCACATTAATTACGATTAGAATCGGCTGGTTTTATTAAAAAAAAAACGTCCGTACATACCGTTTGCTATATTCGTTCCCACCGCCACTTCCGGGTACGATGCTGGCGGTGGGCGTTCCTAATTGATGGACAGGCATCCGACCGACGCATACATCGCGTCACGAGATGCTGAAAGAAGCCGAACGTCGGTGCGGCTCTATACGGCGCATGCGCACCGACGTTCGGCTTCTTTCGGCATCTCGTGACGCGATGTATGCGTCGGTCGGATGCCTGTCCATCAATTAGGAACGCCCACCGCCAGCATCGTACCCGGAAGTGGCGGTGGGAACGAATATAGCAAACGGTATGTACGGACGTTTTTTTTTTAATAAAACCAGCCGATTCTAATCGTAATTAATTTGGGAAAAGCAATGTTAAAAGTTTATTTTTAGGGGAACCACCGCTTTAAGGTATGGTGTTACTTTCAGGTGATTTGACACTAGAAAAAGCTTTGCGGTGCACCCTCATATAACCCTGCCCACTCTGTGGGACTTCAGTTTTGTTTTGTGGACCCCATTGTTGGTGTTATTGGGAGAATTGTGTCCCTTTATTGATGTCAGTGAGGGGAATTATGCCCCATTGTTGGTATCAGTGGATGAAAGGGCCACATAAAAGCAAGCAAAGGGCCACATCTGACCCCCGGGCCACAGTTTGGAGACCACTGCCATAGAATGTAGACTCGTCCCCCCCCTCCCCAAGAAATAAAGCAGAATACATTTTGCCTAAAGTCACAAAGATTATTTATTTGCAAAATTTTATAATAGAAAGCAAAAAAAATAAAAATTATTTTTCAAAATGTTTATTTCATTTATATAGCAAAAAAAAAAAAAAATTGCGGTAAAAAAATACCACCAAAAGAAAAATCTGTCTAAAAATAAATATTAAAAAAAAAAAAGATAAAAATTTAAATTTAGGTAGTGTTGTATGATTGGCATTCAAAGTGTGACAGCACTGAAATCTGGCCAGGAAGGGGGTGAAAGTGTTTGGTATTAAAGTGGTTAAAGAAGGCATATCATCATAATGTAGTACTAAATGCTTTCTAACCCCTAGTTATGGAGCTCTGACCTGCCTCTCCCCTCCTGCCACAAGCGATCCAACAACAGCTATAAAGGAGATGGTGGACTCAAAGCTGCAAGAACTTTCCTGAGACAAGCAATGACAAAAGGAATATGGGGAGGGGGACGACGCGTCCGCTTTCACATTCCTTTTGCCATTTCTGGTCTTAGGAAAGCACTCACAGCCGAGTCAAGCTGTGCTTTCACCAAGCATATACAATTCCAGGCTCACTGGAGAACTTACAAGAGGACTCACTGTATGATGAAACAAAAACATATGCTACAAGTGCATATTTATATCCAACAGTGTCTTATACAATATATACAAATTTACCACATACTCCAATTTTGGTGTTGGTTTGGTGAAAAACTCATTGAAAAGTTGGTGTTCATCCTGACATACATGGACCATGAATGCACAGCCACTCCGCACCTAAAATATATAGAATGCAGCCGTTATGGACATCTATTATGTAATAATTCTATAACAGAGGTTAGATGGAGCAAAATCTAACAAAACCATGCACAGGCAGTAGGTAATGCCAAAAAAGTTATGTTAGCGGATCAGATGGCTGATTAGGGATCGCTGTAAACCAGTATACGTCACAAAGCAGTCAATCATATTATACGCTTACCAAAGCACAGTGATCCCTGTTGTTCTGGCTGGTCAGATCTGTGATTGTGCTGGTGATACTTGGACTAAGCAAGTTCTCTCGCTGATCTAAGTAGCACTGATGTATTTCAGCAAGAAGCAGTTGGTATCTATCAAATTAGAAAAGGATAAAAAGATGTTCAGCAAAGAAAAGCAAGAAACACATTAACAAAGTGATATTTTTGTGTAAGTTAAACAACCCAGGGAAAAGGACACAAGTGACATGCTGAAAAGACTTGTAATTCAACACCAAGCTGTTATAAAGGGTTGACCTCCGCTTTACGACAGAGGGGATAAATCCAAAATACCAAGAAAACCAGGGTACTTATACTGGTGATTTGCAACTTCACGCTGGATGAGATCCACTGGATTTAAGATTGATTTTTCCTGATCTGCATTGTGGGAGTGAGACTTCTAAATATACGCGCTTAACGATCCCCTGTCATAAGGGATCAAGGCAAGTCGGTAAGGAGCCATCATTATTCACGTTGTTTGGACACGCTGTTTTCATCAGATTTTGGATCTTTGCACAGAACACGGGTGTTCAGCATATTGACATAGCATTTATGGACTATAATTTTGTATATATTTTTAATACAGTATTCATATATACTGATTTTTATGCTAATCTTTTTTTTTTCTGCAACATATCACTATTGATACATGTGTATTGTTTGGTATGCGATTTTTTTTTTTTTTTTTAATTGTTTATTTATATACCACATGAGGCCGGTCCACATGGACCACAATACAAACAGTACATCTGCTGATGTCAACAGGCGCACATAACAATAACAACAGAAAATGGATATGCATCTTAACAGTATTCATGTGGCACTTTCTACAACATTATATCATGGATTCGTGGCTCAGCCCCACGCTTTTTCTCGTTTTCTAGGAGCGAAATGAGTCGAGGAAACAAAGGAGAGATTGCGGGATCTGCTCAATGAGCAGTCCAGCAGGTAAAGAAGAGAGAGGGAGTAAGAGGGTTGAGTGGAAGAGGGAATGAGGTGGGGGGGAGTGGGGGCTCGCGATCATGGACATCCACTGCCGGTTGACAGGGTTTCCCGTTACGGACTCCCTAGATCAGTCCGGAGAGCTCTGGGGGCGAATATGGTTCATTCAGTCTGCCTGGGGGTTTGGTTGTTCACCTCTGAGGGCCTGGCCCTCCTCTGAGTACTTGAACATTGTCCACATTTGCCACGTTTGGGAGTATAGCTCGTTTCTATCCTGTTTGGACAAGACCAGATCCTCCAACCAACTAATCTCATCCACCTTCTTCAGCCACATGGCTAATGTCGGTGGGTGCGGGGATTTCCAGCACAGCGGGACGCAGGCTCTAGCTGCGTCCAACAAATGTCGAACAATGGACTTTTTATAGATCCGTGCAGGGGTGTCCGTCGCATGGAGAAGGAAATATGCCGGGTCATCCGGTACCTTGCGGTGGGCAGGACCAGAAAATGTGCATCAAGGTGCCCCTTTCCGCCTGGCACCTCCAACATAGGTCTGATGTGTCTGGAAACAGTTTATTCAGTACGGCCGGGGTTCTGTACCACCTCGTCAGCAGTTTATAATTGGTCTCTTGGACCCTGGTACAAATCGAGGACTTGTGCGTAAACATAAGGATATGCTGTCTCCTATTGGTTGTAAATTTGTTTCCCAGATCTCGCTCCCATTTACCAAGGCTCGGGATCTGGTATCCCTCCGGTGGCTCAACTAGCAACGCGTGTAGCAGTGAGAGCGCATGAGGTAGCGCTCCCGTCTCCACGCAACTCTTCCAAATATGTAAGGGGCTGGCCCGCGGGCGGGGGAGTCATGGTTCTCAGAAAGTGACTCAGTTGGCATGTTCTCATAAAGTCTAGCTGGTAGGTTCCCGAGTGGTTCATCAGCTGAGCCGACGTCTTCCACCTGCCCGATTCGCTGAAATGTGAGGCCTGAAAATGTCCCGACTCGCGCAAGGCGACGAATCTGGCATCCCCAAGTCCAGGTGTAAAGCCGGGGCTGCCCAAGATTGGACGCATGGGCGAGGCCTCCGATGCAAGGCGACCTTGTGTCAGTAGCCTGGCACAGACCTTAATAGTGTTCCCTATAATCGGGTGATATTGTACGTCCTTTTGTTGTATGTTATGGCACCACGGGGCACGCTTCAGTAGGACCTCGCTCTGCGCCTGTTCCAGTCGTGGCCAGAGTTTAAGTAGACAGTGACGGCACCAGTCTATAAGTCGATTTAATTGTGCTGCCTGGTAGTACATTTTTATGTTTGGCATAGCGAGCCCCCCCACTCAATTTGGGTAGGGAAAGCACGGCTCTATGTACCCGGGGGCGTCTCCCTGCCCATAGAAACCGTCCAAATGCTGCCTGCGTTTGCTTAAAGTATGACGTCGGAATATGAATGGGGAGTGCCTGCAGTAAGTATACAAATTTCGGAAGGATGGTCATCTTTAAAATACTGTTCCTCCCAAACCACGAATGTAGTCCCGTAGTCCATCCAATCAGTAACTGCTGTACTGTCTTAAGTAGGGGGGGGAAATTAAGTTTGTATATGTCAGAGAGTTTTGGTGAAATGCGCGTCCAAGTATGTCAGTGCCACATCTGTCCATTTTAGTTTAAAGTCTCGTTTAAGTCGCGTCAACTGCTGTTGGGGAACCCCTACCCCCATCGCCTCGGACTTTGTCAAATTAATTTTCAAGTTGGCTAATTTGCCGTATGAGTCAAATTTCTGCATCAGGCTCGGGAGGGACACCGACGGGTTGGTCAAGGAGAACTGGTATGTGATTTTATGGCAATTGATGTTTTTCACTACTTATTCATTTAATGGTGACACATTTGACATGTTATCATAAGTCATTGGTTACACATCTACACATCACGGTTTTGTTTCTTTGATATCCTAATTCGGTGATTTTTGATTTTAGTTTTCACTTAGTTAAGGGGTAGCGCGATTTTTAATTTCCTAAGGTTAAACAATATAGCTATAACCAAAGCAAAATACATAAACCAAACTAAATATGCAAAATAGATACTATGAAAAGTAACGTGCACTGAGAAAATATGAACGCCACTGCTGACCTTGAAGTTCTAAAATGTTAGCTTATTTTATTTTTATTTATTTTTTTAGACCAAACTTCAACTAATGTTTTTGGGTAAAGAGGTTTAAAGCCCAAATCTGGGAAATTTAAAGTACTCCCTTGCAGAGGAGCTTCACCAACAGTTGGTTTCTGTCTAGGGGATGGGAAATAACATTTTACCTATATCAGGGATATGCAATTAGCGGACCTCCAGCTGTTGCAGAACTACAAATCCCATGAGGCATAGCAAGGCTCTGACAGCCACGAGCATGACACCCAGAGGCAGAGGCATGATGGGATTTGTAGTTTTGCAACATCTGGAGGTCCGCTAATTGCATATCCCTGACCTATATGATACTTCTGTCGCCCAGAATGTTTTTATTTTTCCTACATTCCCACAGTGGACAGTCCCTTAGAGCCCTCACATCTAACACAGGGCTGAGGACCTGGGACTGCTGTAGTGCAGGGAAGAGGCTTCGGGGTCAAGTCTAGCAATGCAGAAGAACCATTGCAGCAAGTGTGGAGGATCAGATAGGTGCTTTACCCGGTCCCCCTAGACTAAAAATAAGTAGGTAATGCTTGAAGTGGGGCTTTTAATTCTCCTAGTATTCAGCTTTAACCCATAATATATGGTTTCTTATAACCCCTCAATCTGCAAGCTTGGCTTGTTACAAGAAGTGAAAAAACAACAGATATATTGGCAGGACCAATAGGCAATAACAGGCAGAATACAAGAAAAGAAAAATGCACAGTAACACTAGTGACCAAATGCACTATAAATGCCATTATTTTTTTTACCAATAGTTTCAGTTTAAAAGAAATGCATGGGAATTTTTTTTCCTCCAAGACTGTGAACCGAGCGATCCAAAACCGCAGATCGCTCAGTTTCCACAGCTTCCTGAGCAGAGAGCTGCCGTCAGTCACTGGCTCGCTGCTTTGCCTCAGTTCCCCCACACGCTCACTTGAGCGCTGGGCAGTGAAAGGGGTGAGAGCGGCCGGCTCCGGCTCTCAGGCTGAGCCGGATACCGGTCCAGGCATGTGGGAAGATCCCGACTCCATTGGCGTGCTCTTTCCCAAACCTGGACCGGCCCTGACATCAGCAGACAGTGGAGTTTAGCCCGCTCTCTGTTGAACACGGGTCACAGGAGTGCTAAACGAACTCCACTCATGTGATTCCAACAAGCTTTGGCTGAACTTCTCCTTTAGGCATCCTGAACATCTCCATTTTGGAAGGTAGAGTTCAAACTTTTAGGTCATTGTTTTGAATAACAGAAAAGAGGAGTCAGAGCTGTACAGAGGGAGATGGATCCATAGGGATGGCAAGCCTTTACTATCAAAACTCGGTAACCTGCATTGTGAGACATGGCTGCAAATCATGGGCCTCACAAAGGAACAGATTTAAAAAAAATGTGAAACTGCCATTTCTGTACTGATAAGTAAATGTTATTTTTCATTTTCATAAAGTTTATTTTCCAATTCCTCCTCATATTGTCGGGAACAGCGTTTAATGAATGCTATGGTGGTCTTAAGGGCTCCCCTCAGGTGCGCCTTCAAGGTGTCCCAATTAAACCTTGCTCAGTATCATGAGCTTCTAGAAAAAAACATTAGTGGACTTAGTGGATTGGTATCCTATGGTATCCAGTGATAGCCAGAAGGTTGAAGCCCGCCAAGGTCTACATATTTCTGTAGCACTAGAAGATAATTTGGTAAGAAACGTATTATTGCCCAGGGCCAAATCAATTCCTGAGAGGCGGCCTCTGCTAGGAATAGACCATGAGTATGCCCTATTGCGGGGGTTGGAGACACCATAAATCACTCCAACCAAATTCGATAACCAAGGCGCAAAAAGCAGAGGAAGTCTATCCATGACTGGGTCCAAGAGTAGATTAAAATCTCCTAAGCATAAGACATAGGCCTCTGGGTACATTGCAGCAACGACCATCACCTCCTTAATCACTTGTAAGTTAATTGTTTTAAAGTTAAACTGTGTGTGGGTGTGTAACTGTCGCTAGCACTATACAAGTAGATGTAAACATGTGGGAATTGTTTAAAGTGTTTTAAAAACCCAGGATCGTGCATTCATGATATCTGGTCTCCCACAGTGCACAGGGCATGGAAATGCAATTAGTTTAGTAAATATAAACTGCTAAATAGCTTATAGAAGTATATAGCAGTCTTGAGACTTCCATTAGTATCCAGCCTAGCAATGGTTAAAGCTTGTAGGAGGAGTTTTCTGACTGTGCTCGGAGACTGAATGACCCCTGACCCTCTGTCTGGACAGTGCTGATTGGCCCTGTGCTGATCACACTCACTCTCCCAAGGGTAACAAAAATAAATAAAAAATAAATCTCTAGTAATACACGGCAAACTGAGCATGTGCAGCCTGACTCCATAGACTCTGTGTTATCAGGAAATTATTTGGAGTCAGTGGGAGGATCAGAGAAGACATGGTCAAACAGCTTTGTTTTTTTTAAAACAATGTGGAGGATTAACCCCTTAGGTTCCACAGTGAGTATATCGTTGCTTTACTGCATATACAGTCTTTACGGTCGTGGGTTTAGTAAAACTTTATTATTACATAGTGTAGTCAACCTAGTGATAGAACTTGATTACAATAATCCTCCTTCCTGAAAAAGCTTGTTGCCTGCTTATTACAATGATCCAGAACCTTCAGTACTTCAAGGCTCTTACATAGAACACATACAAATAATGGGATCAAAAGGTTGCCCTGCAAGATTAGGGTTTTAAAGCCATAGATGACTTGGAAACTAGTAATTTCAGGTCAGCAGTGTCAACTTCTAGATTTCGCTAACAGCAGGTTTTCTTTGAACATTGGTGACTAGGTATTGTGGGAGGTCATCTTCAAGTGGAGAGTTCTCAGAGAGGTAATCCAGCCATGTACAAGGTTAAGGGCTTCCTGCCCATGTTTATTTGGTCAGCAAATCCGTAGCCAGCAAACTGAAAAGTATACCCGCTCAGGGGTAGAAAACATAGTCGCAAAGCAAAAGTCCATCAAAACAAATGTAAGCCTCCTGGCTAAATAGACCTCACTGGGTCTGCTCCAGTCCTGTGGGTAGAGATAAGCTCCGGCGTGTTCGCACACTCCATGTGCAGAGCCAGCCAGGAAGTCGGCATGGTGCTGCGCTAATCACAGGCAGTGAGACATTTCCTGATCTCTGCAGACAATTTCTCCCTGCCTGTGATTAGCGCAGCGCCGACTTCCTGGCGGGCTCTGCACATGGAGTGTGCGAACACGCCGGAGCTCATCCTTACCTGTGGGCATGTTTCCTCACAGTCTGCTTCTCCTCTCTCAGTACCACACAGATTGACCTAGGTAAGGCAAAATTATACCCCAGGTGGGGAGCAAAGTGTGGCCAGTGCTTAACCCTTTGCTGCCTATAGACCTCTTACTGCCATCCATTTACCTTAAGAAGCTAAAAGATTCTGTGTGGCAGATACAAACCATTTATCATTGACAGGGGCTGTTGGTCACAGTATGAAAAGGTTTCCATATCAGTACAGAAATTCAGAGACTTCACACATAATTGACCTTGCTATGCAGCCTACTGGATTGTGAGATATACCAACAATAGCAAAAAGAAGCCAAAAAGGAAATGTTTTCTTCTACAGGATTATTGGACAATAAATAAGTTGTGTGTTTGCTCCTAATGGCTTCTGTGCTGATACTTTAAGGTAACCTGGCTACAGTGATGCTTTACATCCCATTCTCTGAGTATTGACACCCAAAAGTTTTAATAATCATCAGAACACATGGGGAAATGGCGGAAAATCAAATATGCAGCTTGAGTGTTTTCCAACGTTAAAGTGCTTCTAAAGGTTTTTTTTTTGGGGTGAAAAAAAATAAAATAAAGAATGTACTTATCTGCCGAGTGCAACAGTATTGCAGAGCGGTCCCATACCTCCTCCCCTGTCTTCTACTCCTATTCTCTGAATGTCCCTCTCAGCAAGCAATGTGAGAGAGGGGAACCGGTGTGGGCATGCTCCGGAGCCAGGCTCTCTGCGTCTGTAGACACACATAGCATGGCTTAGCCACCCAACCGTTCCCTCCTCACAGGATTTGACTGACAGCAGCTGGAGCCTACGACTCCCACTGCTGCCCATGTGCCCTGCGAGAAGTGGAACGAAGAGCATTGATGCTGCAGATGGGACAGAGCTGGATCAAGAGGGCTCAGGTACATGTATATATATTAAAGCCAGCAGCTACAAATACTGCAGCCACTGACTAAAAAAAAATAAAAAATGGACACTTACCTGTCCAGAGCACCCACGATGTCGGCAGCCGAGGCCGAGCAATCACTCGTCTCTCGGCTGCCCCGCCGCCATCCTCGGTGAGGGAATCAGGAAGTGAAGCATTGTGGCTTCACTGCCCAGTTCACTACTGCGCATGCGAGAGCCACGCAGCGCACCCTCACTGGTCCCCGCTGTCTCCTGGGACCAGTGCATTTCCCAGAAGACAGCGGGGGGGGTGACATGAAGGGACGCGACTCCCGCGGCAGTCTATTCCTGGAAGTGGGTGCAAACACCTGTATTATACAGGCATCTGCACCCCTCTCCCCTTAAAAGGTGCAAAAATTATGAAACTGGAGGGGGGGGGGGGGGGGAGGGTTCCGAAAAGCGGAGATTCACTTTTTGTGTGGAACTCCGCTTTAATGCATTTTCTGTTCAATGTTTTGACATTAGAACCACTTTAAATCTCACACCACAACAGGTGCTTTATTCACCAAACGTCGGGTATCCAACCAGGGTAGGATTTATTTTCAATTGTTTTTGCTATTATTCTGAAGAAAATATCCTTTCACAATAATAGATTTAAAAAGTTCTTAACCGCTTCCATACAGGGCTGTTATACACACATCCATACCGGGCCTATTCTGGCACTTCTCTCCTACATGTACAAATCATAATTTTTTTGCTAGAAAATTACGCAGAACCCCCAAACATTATATATGTTTTTTTAGCAGACACCCTAGGGAATAAAACGAAACGACGGTCATTGAAACGTTTTATCTTGCACGCTATTTGCGCAATAATTTTTCAAACGCATTTTTTTTGGAAAAAAAATTGTTTCATGAATTAAAAAAATAACAAAACAGTAAAGTTAGCCCAATTTTTTTGTAAAATATGAAATATGATGTTACACCGAGTAAATAGATACCTAACATGTCACGCTTTAAAATTGCGCACACTCATGGAATGGCGCCAAACTTCGGTACTTAAAAATCTCCATAGGCAACGCTTTGAAATTTTTTACTGGTTACCAGTTTAGATATACAGAGGAGATCTAGTGCTAGAATTGTTGCTGGCACTCTAACGCACGCGGCAATACCTCACATATGTGGTTTAAACGGCGTTTACATATGTCGGCGGGACTTGCGTGTGCGCTCGCTTCTGCGCGCGAGCTACTGGGGACAGGGGCGTTAAAAAAAATATTTTTTATTTCTTTTTTTTTTTTTTTACATATTTATTTATTTACACTTTTTTTTTAATTTAATTTTTTTTATTATCACTTTTATTCCTATTACAAGGAATGTAAACATCCCTTGTAATAGGAATGTGTGTGACAGGTACTCTTTATGGAGAGATGCGGGGTCAATAAGACCGCACATCTCTCCTCCAGGCTGGAAAGCATGAAATCTGTGAAAAAAAATTCACCGATCTCATGTTTACTGTTGCTTAGCAGCCGCAATTGCGGCTTTGTTTACTTACGGGGACCCGGGCGTGACGTCATCACATCGCGCCCGGGTCCTCCGACGGTCATAGAGATGACTGGTGACCATCTGGTCACCAGTCATCTCTATGCTTCCTGCCAGCGCCGGACGATTCGTTCTCCGGGCCCCCGATGGCACGGGAAAGCCCGGAGAAGCACCGGATGGCGGCGGGAGGGGGGGATGTCCCCTCCCGCCGCCTGTAAGAACGATCTAGCGGCGGAATCGCCGCTATGATCGTTCTTACGTTGTGCAGAATCGCCGGCAGAAGTGAAGGATATCTGAATGATGCCTCTAGCTGCAGGCATCATTCAGATATCCACCCGCAAAGCCCAGGACGTCATATGACGTCCACCCTAATCGAGGCGGGGTTCCTTCCGCCGTCATTTCACAATGACGCGGTAGGGAAGTGGTTAAAGTATAACTAAAAGGCAAAAAAATTGTAATTTAGTTTTAGATGGAGAGGGTTTAGAACCCCTGACAGTTTTTATTGCCGTCTGTGTCCCCGTTAAGGAGGTTCACCCTCTCTATTTGTCCTGTTTACTTTTAGCTTTGAAAATCCCATTGTTTGGGTTGTCCCCAGAAAAGTAATAGAGGGGATATCTGTTACACGGGGAACATCTAAACTAAAGGGATCAAACTTTAAGAAGTGATGATTAATACAGTCGGATGAAACTAAGATAAAGAAAATATAGCGATAAAAAGAGCACAACATTCTCACAGCAATGTAGCACATACTGTACAGTTCAAACTTCTGTTACAACTAAAGCAAAGTGTTTGGGTAACACTTCTATCTGTTATATACTCACTCTGGTATCGTCTCAGATCGCTGCTCCATCTGTTCAATCAGCGTCTGCAGAAACACAAATAATTACATGTAATGCGATTTTTACCATGGCTTGACTAATTAATGGCCTGAAGCATGCAATGGAAATCAGTGTTAATTTCATTTTTATTGTATCGCGCTTCTCAATTTTAAGGAAAACAATGTTTCATTATCACATAAAAAAAAAAAGTAAGGATAGGTTTACTTCATTCAACTCTATGAGCATCAGACCTGCAATGTTCATAAAGAGGTCAGCAGCTGAATATGCTGCAATGCAAATATGCAATCCCAGAGTTTGCCGAGTAATTTTCAGTTTATCATTTGATGGATGCCAAGTGGCACCCATCATTGCTGTAGGCTGCACAGATCAAAGTCAGGAGATAAGTGCAGGACAGACATGCAAGGGAATCTGGCCTTTTAGTGTCAGCTACCAAGTGCAGTCACTAAAGGCGACCATAGATGGTACGAATCTCAGCTGGTTCAGCAGGAGATTTAAATTGTGTATGGGCAGGCCGATTGTACTCAAGTTCATCGATCAATCAATATACTTGGGTACAACCAGCCTGGTCGGGTTTTTCATCGAATTATTGCCTAGCTAGCTTTAGCCACTAGCAATTATCACTTTATTCTCCCGACAGGGGCGGCTCCTCTCCCCAGGGAGAATACACCGACTCTACGGGAGGGATTCCTCCAGAAACACCAACTCTGTGTTGATGGGGGGGAAATCAAGTTATTTACTTCCCTGCAACCTGTGGCTGCAGGAAAGAAAATTGCACCGTCTAAGGCCAGCTTAACAGAAGCATGTTAATTTTAAAGAGGACCTCAAGTAATTTTTTCAACATTCTATTTCTGCCTTTGTTGTTTTAACTTTGGATAGTAAAACATTTTTTGCTAGTAAATACCTTATACAGCCCACTTCCTGTTTGTCTGGTCAATAGCCTAGGTTTATGACATCATGCACAGCTCTCGCTCTTGTGAGAGTATGCCAGAAAGGGAGGGGGAACAAGTCATAAGAGGGCTAATGTGAGCCGCAGGGTTGCAGAGCTGGAGGTGTGCCTCTGTGTGTGTGTAAATCCAGGAAGTGAAAAAGGAAGCAGGTTCACTTGCAAAAATCCTGATTGGCTATTAGAGTGACAAAATGCCCAGGGATAAATACCCACTCTCAGTTCCTTATCACACTCACTGTAGCACTGTATCTTGCAAGTGGAAACCTGCACTAGGTTCCCTTGGAGCTTCCAGCTTTCTCTGACATAAATAGGTAAAGCATGGGCTCTTTGGAAACAACTGCACTGACCAATCAAAAGGAAGAGATGAATAATATATACTATTGCAAAACAGCAACACGAGGTCATAATTCATGCCAGACAGATTAAACAATACGAGATTGACATGATACTTACCCTAACCTTTGGAGCTGCAGCTCTAAATTTCACATAAAATAAAGTGAAAGCATTGTCAGAATTTGGGGTATTTGATAAATCCTGCTAAAGAAAGAAAAAAAAAAAAAAAAAAAATATTTTAGTTCATTAATGTTTTTTCAGAAACTATACATGGTTAAACTAAGAAATCGATTAAAGTGTTACTAATCCCAGAACCCTGCATTCACTATATCTGGTCTCCCACAGTACACAGAACGTGGAAATGCAATCATTTTAGTAAATATAAACTGCTAAATATCTTTTTTCATCAGCACTTAGAGCAGTCTTGTGACTTCAGTCAATGTCTGGTTATAGCGTGTAGGAGGAGTTTTAATACCGCACTGGCTGTTCAATGAGGATGCAGGACCCCTGACTCTCCGTCTGGACAGTGCCGATTGGCCCTGTGCTGACCACATGCACTCCCAAGAAAAAAAAACGCTCTGGCAATACACCAAACTGAGCATGTGCAGCCTGACTCCACTAACTCTGTCTTATCCAAACCTGTTTTGGAGTCAGTGGAAGAAGAGGAGAATCTTTGTGTACAAGATCAAACATCCTTTTTACACAATGCAGAGGATTAACCCCTTAGTTTCCACAGTGAGTATAACAAGCATGCTTTACTGCATATACAGACTGGTTTTACTGCTGTGGGTTTAGTAACACTTTAAGTAGGTATTATTTATAATAAATCCTAAAGGTTACAAGCATTTTATGCCAATTTTGAAATGTATTTAATTTGCACCCTCACTAATATTAGAAATGTAAAGGTCTTTTTAAAAGCCCAATTTCAGTCAAAACCCTTTAAGGCTTAGTTAAACTTTGTGACCAGGTTTCACATTGGGTGTTGATTGTTGATGGATGTAAAATGTCCAAACTCAAACCTCCCCCCCACACCCTTTATCCAAATTAGGGGGAATGCGTCTCCTGTAAACTTTTTCCAACAGTGAAAGGCCCCACACACACACATTTCCAATAGTCAAGAAGCAAAGCAATAAAAAAATAAATAACAAAATTGGTTCCACTATATGTACAGAGATCTGCAATGTAGGTTTATAAAAAGGCAAATTTACAAATAGAATAGGGACAATTTCTTCTCTACAGATCTCATAAGTTTTGAGAACATTATTGCTAGAAAAAGGCTATTCCTAGTAAAACCAATACTGTAGTTGTGGGGTCTAATTGCCCACTAGATTCTGATTTCTTGCAAGTTCTGTAAAGAGATCTTTTGGTTCTTCACAAATCAACCAACACTTCTCATGTGCTCTGATGTAGCAAGAGGGATCCTTAAAGCATTACTACAGATATTTATATTATACAGATATTTATGGTTATACTTTCCTGGTCTGTGCAGTGGTATTGCACATAGGGGCCCTGAACCTCCACTTCTGGGATCCCCCATCAACGATCTTGCCTCCTCCAAATCTTTGTGTGCCCCCATAGCAAGCTGCTAGCTATGGGAGCACACAGTGCATGCTCGCTCCTGAGCCGTGCGCGTCTACGAAACCGTACTCATATATATATATATATATATATATATATATATATATATATATATACATATACATACATATATACACACACACACACACACACACACACACAATGCAGGGTCCCTGTGTGAAGGGAAACAGAGGGGAGAGGAGATGCAGCCCTTCACAGCGCTGGATCTATTTTCCCCCACTCTCCCCCTTCACAAAGGGAAGGGGTTAGAACAGAAAGGCATAAAACATTTTTTACCCTAATGCAGAGAATGCATCAAAGAGTAAAAAAAAAATGTTTTGCCATTAGAAGCCCTTTAAGGTGGCCATACATGTTGCAATTCTGATCCATGTATGGGCAGGCTGCTTGTACAGACGCCAATTGGGCTTTTCCCGATCAATCAGTGCCACTGGCTACAGATGGCAGCACTGATCGGTGTAATGTGACAGCGGGGGAAGTCTCCCCAGTGACAGAATATAATAACTCAACAGGGAAGAAATCCACCATCTTCCTCAAGTGTGTAGATGGGTCAATCAGCTCATGAATAATGTATGTAGGTAGCTTTACTCCCTTTCAAACCCTTTACAAGAAACACAGTATCTGCCTTGGGAGATGCCAGTGAATTATTTCAGCTTTTAACCCAGAACAAGCATGCAACAAGTGAAGCCTGAGCTCATGATCTGCATACTTGCTCCAGGTCAGTGATAAAGTCAGAGAGCAAGTCCACGTTATCTGCAAAGGTCTAGCCAAACCGGATGACATGCAATCACTATTCAGTCTTAAGCTGGCCATACATGAATTAAAATTCAGGCCGGTTTAGCCGGGGTTGTCCGCATTTCAATCTATATATGGGCAGGGAGGTTGTACAGAAGTCTATTTACAGAATTGTTGGATTTTTGCCATTTGATTAGCGCTGCCAGTTGTAGCCAGCAGCACTGATCGCTGAACAGGCTCCCAGGACAGTTAGTAGGGGGCTTTCTTAACCCTTTTGCTGCCAGGCCCTGCGCTCAGTGACCATGAGCTTATAGCTGAAGGAGGAATGTAGGTCTGTATGGTGTATGGACCTGGCCACATGCAAGCAGTGCTGTAGGTCTGTATGCTGTATGGCCCTGGCAGCCCAAAAGTTAATGCAGGAAATGCATTAAAGTAAATAAAACTGTTTGACTTTAAAAACAACTTTAGTACAATAATGTGAACCTATCCTTGTCATTACTATTCAGATGCGAGTTACTTTACATTTGCAACCAAATAAAGCGTAAGCAAGTCTAAAAAGAGGAAACATTCTGCAACTTACCCGTTTAATCAATAGATTGGTGAGGTTTTGTAGCGTATTCACAGTATAGGTCTTCATAAGATGCATAGCTTTAGAGAGACATTGCTTAAACTTTGCTAAAAAAACTGGATAATCTTTATAATTAGGCTGCAAAGTCAAATAAAAAACAAGAGCAATTTATTAATAAAACTTATCAGAAAAAAAAAAAAATTCATGTTATGTTTTTTGTGCCAATAATAAAAAATAATATGTACATAGATGAACATTGCTTCTGTCGTTTATAAAGTATTATATGCTTTTCGACTTCTTCTACACATATCTTATATTTATATTAATTATGCAGATACCATATCTAATATATTAACCCTTGCTGTTTTTATATTGTATTCTTGCTAGCCACTGTATATACTTTTAAACACATCTATTGGCTATAAACAAGTCTTGTATTAAGATCATATTCTTTAGAGGTGTATAGGATACATTGATACCTCTAGGTCAGGCCTTTAAATCACACAGAGATCTAGTAACCAGCTGGGAAAAAAATAAAATAAATTAAGAGTTGGGAAACTACAGTGGTTTGTCATGGTAATCATGACTTCCCAATCTTATTTTTATGACATGCACGCAAGGGTAAATAAACCTGAATTACAGACTGTCATGGAGCAAACTTCTGTGTACACATATCAAAACGGAGAAAAAAAAAAAATTGCATAGAAATAAAAGCTGCAATTGTTTAACCCTTTCATGCTGCCTCCTGGCGGCCCATGAGTTTTAAGTGGGTTTTCAAGTGGGGACACAGAAAACTTCCTGTTCATGTGACCACCGATTGGCTATTACATGATCGAACCCTGTCATGCTGCTCCCCTATCAGAAGACGTGACAGAGTGGACAGAGACAGCTTCATTAGTGTTCTGGGAGTGCACAGTGGGCACTTTTCAGGACAGTGCAGATAGCACACATATAACAGACATTTATACACAACTGTAAAAGGAGAGGCCAGCTGCAGAGTGTGCTTTGGGAAACCATCACAAATGAGGCAGTATATAAAAGAGAGAGGATTCCCTACTGGTATTTGCGTCTAAAAGACTGCCTAGGTTCACACTGACAGCAGGAATGACATTTTGCGAGTTCAGCTGACTCCAGTGGCAATTTCAGAGACATCTGTGCGGGTTGCTGCACAGATGTCAATAGAAAAATCGCACCTCGAAGTCACCAAAAGTAGCACAGAAACTACTTTTTGGAATCAGTGTGGTGCCGCAAATGTGGCATTGCACCGATTAGGACAATGCCATTGCCAGCAAATGCCACCGATTTGGCATGCGATTTGACATGTCAAATTGCATGCCAAATGGCTCCAATGTGAACCACGACTTTGTCTGCTTTTGATGGACTTCTTTAGAGAGTTGGGACAACAAAGTAGCATACACTAAAGACACAAGCCAAAGCAGCTTCAACAGTTCTTGGAGGGAAAAAAATGAAGATTTGGGCTATGCCATTTTCAGCTGAATTCTAAGTCTGTGAAGATACAGAAGAAGTAGAAAAAAAGGGGGGGGGGATTAGGAGGGGAGAACATATAACCCAAAGAACATTCATAAAAGGGACTTTGCAATGTTATCCACATTTCAGTAAGATTACACTGTTTTCTGTGAATAATGTGGTCCTCAAAAGGCAAAACCAAGAGTGATCTATACATTTTCTTTGCAGTGTTATTATAAATAACACAACAATGAAATTCAATTAAAAAAAAAAAAAAAATTCTCTTCCAAAATTCTTGTTCCTTGAATTTTTCTAGGTAACATATATGAATTTCAAGCACACAAAAAAAACAAAAACAAAAAAAAATACATACATACATATTATATATATATATATATATATATAATAAAATAAAGCACGTTTTTATGGAGGGTACACTGACACCTAGTGTTCTGTGGTAAGGTAACATGTGTAGTACTAAATGCTTTAATGCAGCACACTGCAATGAGACGTTTAGGTGTTTATTGCCATTTATTTTGAATGGTACTCCAACACATATATATGTGCATTGCAGGGGGGGGGGGGTGGATTAGTGCAGGACCAATATCTGTTATATTGCGACCCATTCAAAAAGAATGGGCTGCAGAAGGGCAGGGCGCCAAACATGCGATAAAGTGCCAATACAGCAGCAGTAGAATGTAAACAGTATTTGGTGTGCACTCTCCACCCTACATAGTATTTGCATTCTAAATGGCTGCCATTGGTTACTACAATTTCAACTTTGTTACAAATTGTTAAATATGATTCTTATTAAAGCAGGCTTAAAGGGGTTGTAAAGGTAAAAATGTTTTCCCTAAATAGCTTCCATTACCTTCGTGCAGTCCTCCTTCACTTACCTCATCCTTCCATTTTGCTTTTAAATGTCCTTATTTCTTCTGAGAAATCCTCACTTCCGGTTCTTCGGTCTGTAACTCCACACAGTAATGCGAGGCTTTCTCCCTGGTGTGGACTGTCGTGCTCGCCCCCTCCCTTGAGGGGGGAGGGGGCGAGCAGGAGAGCCATGACCAGGGCTGTGGAGTCGGTAGATAAATGTTCCGACTCCGACTCCTCAGTTTTATGTACTTCCGACTCCTCTGTATTAATATGCGAATGTATTTTATACATTCCTTGAGGGAAAGAAACGCAACCTACCACAGGACTACTGGCTGGGAAGCCAACAGTCTACTGTATTGCACAGTTTAAGCAAAAGACAAAACACAATGAAAACAACGTTTTTTATTCTAAAACATGATTTTCCTAGGAGAATCCCATAGTCATGTTTAAAGTTTAAGCTAACAATCAGAGTTTACAAGTTTTTATAGCCTTAGCTAAATGACAGCAGTTTTTCCAATGGTTTACAGCAGGGCTCAAAATTTCAAGTCCTGAGCTACTAGCCAGGCCTCAAGAGTTACTCGCCACCAGTTTCCCCACCTAATTCATACACTGCCCTGCGCCTAAGTGCACCTGTAAACACGCCCTCGTAGATTATCTCATGGAATGACAATGTTTTATGCAGAATCAAGTTACAAAATTAAATATTACCAACAACAACTTTAACAAAATGGGACAGGGCACTGGGGGCAGACCAGAGGGACAGGGCACTGGGGGCAGACCAGAGGGACAGGGCACTAGAACTGGATCTCTTCCCCATCCCTCTTGCTGTCTCCTCTGCAACTCCCATCCATCCTCTCTCTCTCCCATTCATCTCATCATCAGGAGCCTGTGTGTGCGGCTCCACGCTTGCATGTCCCCACTTCCCCCTTTTATTCAGGCTGGCAAAGAGGAGAGGAGCTGCAGCACAGCTGGAGGGAGTACAATCCAGCGCTGAGATCCACACAACTGCACAGCCATTGACACCATAGCACAGCGCACACTGACAGCGCACAGCACACATTGAGACCAGTCTGTTCACAGTGCTCAGGCTGAACTGTTGGACACTTACATAGAGCACAAGGAGAAGAAAACTGCACAAACTAGAAGGCTGCCGCTCTCATGTCAGGGCAACTTTCAGTGAGCGCTGCACCGGAGTGGTAATTTTGGCAATCCTCCACCTCACTCATTACTTTCTGCTCTCCAGCTACATTGGTCGAGCCCGGGGGAGGGGGGCAGGCTCAGAGAGGTCATACTGTTGGGTCCCATGGCTTAATGAGAATTGTAAGGAGAGCACCTGTGTACTGCTCTGTCTGTGTGCGGCTCACCAGACTACTTTTCCCGAGCATGCACCTTTCTTGTTCGGCCGCCAATCTCATCGGGACTCTAAGTGTAGGCACAGATTGCAGGGAGATTGCTCATGCAGCCCTGTCATCACTCGCCCCCAGCTTAAATCCACTCGCCAAATGCTAGTAGGCGAGTGGAAATTTTGAGGGCTGGTTTACAGCTTCAGTCTTGAACTATTGGCCCTCCATTCCCTTCACTTATACAAGTGTCTCACTCTCTAGTCCTGCAAAAAACATATTTATTTAATCCCTTATCAGTGAGAGGCTAGGTTACACATGGACGCTGCGTTCCCTGTAAAAGCAGAACACAACACTATGGAAAGTATAAGTATTGCAGCTCCTAATTGTGCGTTGCGTGCCATATAGTGAAGCACATGAAAAGCATGCTTATTCACGGTCACTTAACGTGTTCGTTTTGCGGTTACGTGAGGCACTGCATGCATTGGTCTTTATTCTTACAGTAGAGAAGTCATTAATTATAACTTTTTGTGAATTGGGACATTTAAACTTGCTTTTTTTTTTTTTTTTTTATTCCAATCTAAATTTAGTAGGAGTCGGAGTCGGAGTCGGTGCATTGTTTGCCGACTCCGACTCCAGGTACCCAAAATTTCCCCCGACTCCGACTCCTCGACTCCGACTCCACAGCCCTGGCCATGACGCTCTCTATGTTGCAGATAGAGAAAGGAGCTGTGTGTTAGTGGGCGCCCTGACTCTCCTGCTGGCCCCCTCCCCCCTTAAAGTAGGGGGCGAGCACGACACTCCACACCAGGGAGAAAGCCTTGCATTACGGTGTGGAGTTACAGACAGAAGAACAGGAAGTGAGGGTTTCTCAGAATATATAAAGACATTTAAAAGCAAAATGGAAGGATGAGGTAAGTGAATGAGGACTGCACCAAGGTAAAGGAAGCTATTTAGGGGAAAACATTTTTATCTTTACAACCCCTTTAAGTAGTTAAATATAGTAATAACAATGTTAATGCATCATATTCATTTTTTTAAATATAAAAAGACAGCTGTGATTTATAAATAGGAAGTAGGAGATAAAGAAAAAAAAAAAGGGAACGTTATGATCACATACACTATATGACCAATAGCTTGTGGACACAAAAAGGTAAATGTACCTTTGTCTGGATTTCCTCCTGTAAAATAGCAGTGCACTTCCTGATATAAGAGTGAGCCTAAGGCCCTTTCCACACATACGGACTAAAAACTAGAATGAACGTTTCTTTGTAACTAGACAAAAGGTTGGAACATGCAAAAATAGAAAGAGAACACAATCATGCAACATGTATTTATGAAACAAACTAAAAAAATAAAAAAAAACTTACGTGAGCAGAAATATAAGATATGCAGTCATCCAGCTTTGATAACATGGGTATAAATCCTTCACTATTCACAGATAATGTCGGAGAATTTAATTTCTACGTGAAAAAAAAAAAAAGAAAAAAAAAAAAACTGTTGTTACACAAGCATTATTTCTAATACAGTTGTGAGCTGGAAGACATAAAACTATGACGACTCAAGTATCAATATTATCTGCCCAGTTTGTGTAGGCTGGGGCTTGTAATCGCCCAACAGTTAGATAGTTATGCAATGATCGCAGGAGTCGAAGGTGGGCATTTTGTATTGTTTGCTACACCGTTACATCACCTGGAGTTTGAGGAGTCCTTGAGAAGCTCCAATATTAAAATCCCTGCATAACAGTTCCCAGTTCTGCACACCTACCATGGGCACTTACAAGGGGGTCCCATTCTTCCTGCTGGATTTTAATTTAATTGTGTTCTATATTTTGGAGGACACAATAGGAAGAGCATGAACACCCACGGCTAAGAGGAAGAAGCGCACTTATAAAGTAGGACAGAAAAAGCTGAACTATAGTGGGGGAGATTTCAATGCTAGAGTCCCCAAAACATAAGCCAGCAGGTGACTCTTCCCATCTCTGCCCGATAGACTAACTATAACTAAAATATCACTTTTAGGTAGGGTCATCGATTATTCCATGGCTACAGAATACTGCCTGTCCTATAAACTCCAGTTAATAAAAGTTTATGACCAGCTTTGTTTACCATTGCTTTTAAAAGTTCAAAAAAGTCTATAAAACCACGTTTATAATAATTTTTATTGTTTAGGGCCCTTTCAGACAGACATTGAGTCCTCAAACACCCTGCGAGATTATATATATATTTTCCCCCCAAGGCCAACATGGGAAATGATAATTTTTGACATTTTGCAACCACACCTAAAAAACGCACTCTAAACGCTATGAGCATGCTTACAGTGCATTTCCTTTGCGCTTGTAGTACCTTTCAATAGAAGTGAATGGAGGCAGTTGCAAAGCCCCAAGGCCTGCCAAACTCTGCAGGCAGCGCTATTTTTGCCTCACCACAATGTGAGGCAACGCCAACGCTGCGATGTGAGCACCTCTATCCGCTTCCCATTTTAACAATTTTGAGTAGCATTAATAGGCGTTTAGGCTGGATTCACACCTATGCATTTTTGGTGCTTTTTTCATTTTGCTGATTTGCACTACAGAACATGTTCCATAGGAAAACATGTTAAATGGACTGTAGTGCAAATCTGCAAAATGCAAAAAGCACAAAAAATGCATAGGTGTGAAACCAGCCTTAGAAAGCATTAAAAATGCGATCCAACTGCCTTATTTGCAAAACCTGAGAGAGGCCCTAAAGTAAAATGTAATAAAGAGAGCATCTATGATACACAGATTTATTTATTTTTTTGGGAAGCCTATGGCGTGTGAACACACCCAAAAAACTCCACCCGGTGCAGAAAAAATGTGCACACACATAAAGAGTGTTCACAAAAACGTGCAGACGGGTGCAACGTCAAGTGGTCCTCCTGTGAAGAGGGACCCAAACCCTGATCCCCCGAGGCGTTAGGCTCCAGACGGTGACTGAGGTACTGTGGTCCGAGCATCCGAAGCCGACACGGACCCAACTTCCTCGGAGGGACTGCCGAAACAGAACCCTCCCAGTACTAGGTGGGGCTCCCCCGAAGGGAGACCCCATGAGAGCAAGTGAACTAAGCTAGAAGGCCATGTCCACCTACTCCCAAGACGTTCAGGGCTGGCCCGAGGACCCGCACCCTACTAATCACACAGTGACACAAAACGTGCACAAACAAAAAAAGACAAAAAAGTGACAAACATAGGCTTAAATTAAATAAAGTGGGGGAAAGGGATAGTGAAGAGGAGAGTGAAAGAAGTGGTCATTGTGATGAACAACGACCAGGCCCTCCGGCCAGGAATAAAAATGATACGCAGATCTCAGAGCATTTAGATATGGAAATCTGACCAGGTCTTCAAGCTTGTTGGCAGCCTGTGTATAACCATGTATTACTGGCAATCCTCCCTCTGCTGGGAGAGAGGAAGGAGGTGTATTCTTTCTAGGTGTAATTCAGTTGTATAATCTGACTTCTACAACATCAGTATATTTTATAGAAATTTGCATAGAAAGTATGCACTCTAATTTGGAGCCACATGATATCTGCAACTAATACATATAAAATAATATGTATTTTTTTTTTAAATATTTTCCTGCTTAAGTTTTTTTTTTTTCCAAAAGTTTTTCTTTAGTATTGCACATAACTTAAAACATTTATGTAAATACACATTACCTTTAAAAAAAAAAAAAAAAACACTATTCTAAGATCCATTCTGGAAAATGAACAAATGGTAAAATAATGTTCTCATGCACATAGCAAACAAAAAACATACTTACTGTACTTATATTTTCTAACTCATTAAAATAGGAAAGTTTCTGTTGAATAGTTTCAGCGAGGTTCACAAGCTCAGACTGGGGAAAAAGAAGAAATAAATCACGTCATTGAAAACATCTTACCCAAATAAGAAAAAACACTTCAATTATTTCTGTTTGGCTGATGTCAGTCAAAATCACTGACATCAGAATCGATTAGAGGGGCTGACTGACTGTCCCTATGGAATTGCTCTCAGTGAAAACTACAGGTAACCTCTTTTTCCCCAGTTCTGGATAGAAGAGCAAAGATTCATAACTTTTTTTCTGTTTTTTACATCCCTTCCTGGCCCAAAAACATGGCAAGAAGTGAGAGGATAGGCCCCCAAAGTGACAAACCGCTGTCAGCAGAACCCATTAGGAAGATTTCCCCTTTACTTTTGTGATTAACATTTTACAATTCCCACCTCCTGTCCTGCATACAAATGCCAGGAAGTGAATGACATTTTTTCGAAAAGGAGACACAGAAGGTACTACCCCTTACCCAAGCCATCTAAAATGAAAAAATAAAAATAGTGCTGGAGTTTGTCTTTACAGAGAAATGAACAGTAGACAAACAGCTTGGAGGAGAAAGAAGAAAAAAAAAAGAAAGAAGTTAATTTTCAATAAAAAACATTTGACAGTTTAGGTCACCCTTTCTTAAACTTTTCTATCCCAGAGAAACCTTTGAAATAATTTTTAGGTCTCAGGGAACCCCTACTTAATGCAGAGTTCCACCCAAAAGTGGAACTTCGACTCATTTGTCTCCTCCCCCCTCCGGTGCCACATTTGGCACCTTTCGGGGGGGGAGCAGATACCAGTCTTTGACAGGTATCCTGTCCCCAATTTCAGCTCCCCATGCCTTCCCCCCGCCGCTGGGCCAGTAGGAGAGCTCAGCGGTACCTTGGGAATGCGCAAAAGGGACTCGGCGTGAAGCTGTAATGCTTTACTGACAGGTTCCCTTACTTGCAATGGCGGCGGCAGCACCCGACAGCTGATGGAAACATCAGTTGCGGTGCCAACATCGCTGGACTCCAGGACAGGTAATTGTCCTATTATTAAAAGTCAGCAGCTGCAGTACAGGTAGCTGCTGGCTTTACATTTTTGCAGGGGTGGGCAGACCTCCTTCCTCTTTGAAATCAATTTACTTGGGGGCAATGGAAAAACACCCCCTACATTGGTGGCCATTACAATGGGGTCAAAATGCCATCCTTGCCCAGCTAAAAGGATTATTGGTATCATGCAGCTGGCTCTGCAAAGTGGTGATGCCCCTGGAAGTATGAAGGCACCATCAAATGTGAGATCAGTTACCACAGCACAATGAACTCCTAGAAACCTCTGAGGGAACCCCATTTGAGAATGGCTGGGTTAGGGCAACATTCGTATATTAATAAATCAATGATCCAGATAACACCCCAGAATAAACATTTTTATCCAAATACTTTTTAGTTTACAGCACAGAATAAAATGCAGTGCTACAGTTATAAGACAAGGCTAAGGACAGCAAGCATGTAAATGCACTACACACCAGTATTCCACACACAGTAGAAATGAAAATAATTTTACAGTGAAAAAAACAGTTTATAATAAAAAGGTAGTCTAGTAAGCAGTGTATAAAAAGGTGTAGCAAGGTTTCTTTATTTGTGGGTATAGCTACAGTCAAATAACATTAAAGGAGAAGTATTGCCAAAAGCTTGTTAGGCCCTACTTCTCCTGTGGGTCACAGGGGTGCACATAGTTCTGCACTCCTGTGTCTTGTATTCAGCCAACGGTGTGTTAAAATCCGCTGTCAGCTGACATCACATAACCGGTCTAGTTTCTGAAGTGAACCTGACTTTGATTTCGGGAACCACCCAGATACCTGGACCAGCACCTGGCTTATCTTTCAGCGCTCTGCTGAGAGCCTGAGCCAGCCGCTCCCACCACCTCCACAGTGCTCCAGTGGGTGGTGGAGGGCCAGGGCAGAGGGCTGGTTACTGGCTGTGTCCCAAATGTTTCCATGCAATCTAGGTGTAAAAAAACAAAACAAAAATGATCTCTTGTATTGCATGTTTTTTCTGCAATAAAGAGCCTGTTCGCAATTTTTTATTTTTCAACTTTTGCTCCATTTTAAAAAGGACCCTTTAACACTAATACATTTTTTCTACGTTTTTACCTTGCAAAAAAAAAAAAAAAAGGATTTTTGTACTCACCGTAAAATCCATTTCTCTGAGTTCATAGACGGACACAGCCTTCATTGACCTTAGGGTTATGCTTCTTCCTACCAGGAGATTTAGGCAGAATTCTACAGCACTTAAGGTGTTAAAAACTTTCCTTCATGCTGCTCATCCCAGGGGGCGTGGCTCCCCCAGGCATAACCCACACCCTGCTTTAGCAGCCTCAGTTCGTAACAAGCAGTACAAACAAAGGAGGGGTGGGTGCTGTGTCCGTCTATGAACTCAGAGAAATGGATTTTACGGTGAGTACAAAAATCCTTTTTTCTCTTTCGTTCATAGACGGACACAGCCTTCATTGACCTTAGGGACGTCCCCAAGCAGTGTCAAAAAAATTCGAGGGGTGGGAAAAATAACACAGCAAAAACAGGTTACACCCCAAACAAAAACCGGAGTTACTCAACGGAGGAACTCCAACCTTAAACTGCCGCCTGTAACACCCTGCGGCCAATGGAGGCATCCGAAGATGCACTCACATCCACCATATAAAACTTTGAAAAAGCGTGGACCGACGACCAGGTCGCAGCCTTACACACCAGTAACGCAGAGGCTTGGTGTCGGAAGCCCAAGAGGCCCCGATCGCCCTGGTCGAATGCGCCGTGACCCGAAAGGGAGGCGCCCGCCCCTTCAGGGCGTAGGCCTGAAGCACAATCCGTCGGATCCACCTGGAAATGGTGGCCGACGAAACTGCCAGGCCCTTACTGGGACCGGACACAGACACGAACAGCGAGTCCGACATCCGGAACGGAGCTGTCGCCGACAAGTAAACTCGAAGGGCCCGAACCACATCCAAAGAATGTAAAGTGGCCTCCTTCGGGTTCTTCGGCTGAGGACACAAGGATGGAAGAACAATGTCCACATCCAAGTGAAAAGCCGAAACGACCTTAGGGAGAAAAACGGCTGCGGCCGCAGCACCACCTCATCCTTACGGATGACCAAGCAGGGAGCCTTGCAAGA
Organism: Rana temporaria; assembly: GCF_905171775.1. Classification (NCBI taxonomy): domain Eukaryota; kingdom Metazoa; phylum Chordata; class Amphibia; order Anura; family Ranidae; genus Rana; species Rana temporaria. The sequence continues at coordinate 144,924,623 of NC_053490.1, forward strand.
CAAGGCCACCAGAACAGACAGACACCCGTCTGATCGAGGTAATTGCTACCAGAAATAAAATCACCTTTTGTGACAATAAAACAAAAAAACTCCCGAATGTCCTCAAAGGGAGCATCCCGAAGCACTGAAAAGACTAAATTCAAGTCCCATGGGGGTAATGGAGGGCGCACCGGAGGGGCCACCTGCCAGACCCCCTGACCCAACGCACGCACCCAGGAGTGCTATGCCAAGGGTCGCTGCAAGTAAAAAACAGCCAGAGCAGAAATCTGGCTCCTAACCGTACGTAAGGCGAGAGCCTGAACCACTCCCTGCTGCAAAGACAGCAGAATCCTGTACACAACGCATGTACGAGAGTGCCAGTTCATCTCCCCACACACAGAGAAGTAGGCCTTCCATGTATGAGGAAAAAACCTACGTGAGGTAGACCTCCGTGCAGGCAGCACGGTAGAGACCACCGAGCCCAATAGGCCTCGGTCCTTAAGCCCCTGGCTCTCAACAGCCACGCCGCTAAGGCCGGTGGCTGTGAAACAGGGTGGAAGATTGGACCCTGTAACAGAAAATCAATTCCCAGGGGAAGACGCTAGGGGGCGTCTGCCAGCAGACGCACCTGGTCCGCGTACCAGAAGCGACGCGGCCAATCTGGGGCAATCAGGACCGATAGAATCCCTACAGCTTCTACTCTGCGCAGCAGGCGAGGAAGAAGCTTCCGAGGAGGGAAGGTGTAAAGTAGGCGACAGCGACCCCAAGGAGCCACCAACGCGCCTGACGCGTCCGCCCACGGGTCCTTAAACCTGGCCACGAACCGTGGCACCTACCGATATAGAGACGGGACGCTAGAAGGTCCACGTCCGGAGTGCCCCACTTTCGGCACAGACCCCGAAACACCTGCGGGTGGAGAGACCACTCTCCTTGGCCCAGTGCAGTGCGACTTAGGTAGTCGGCTAGCCAATTCCGTATTCCCGGAATTTACCCGGCCGATAGAGCCGGAACGGACCCTTCGGCCCACCGAAAGGATGCGCGCGACCCCCGTCGCTGCAACAGAACTCCGTGTGCCTCCCTGATGATCAACCTACGCCACGGACGTGGTGTTATCGGACAGGATCCTGACCGGTCGGCCCTGTAGATCCAGGGACCACCTGGTAAGGCAAAGCTTGATTGCTCGGAGCTCCAGAACGTTGATCAGTAGGCAGGACTCCACCTGAGTCCAGTGCCCCTGGGCTGACTGGGTGCCCCAAGCGCCCCTCCCCAACCGGAGAGGCTGGCATCCGTCGTGACCACTGTCCAGTGGCCTGCAGAAAAATGACTTTCCGGGCCGAAGCACCGGAAACGCCAGCCACCATACCAGGGGAGACATGATCAGATGACTCAACTGAATCTGGTAATCCAGAGATGACGGAAGCTAGTCCCATCGTGACAGCAGTTCCCTCCGTAGTACCCTGGCGTGGAATTGGGCATACGGAACCGCCTCGAAAGAGGCTACCAACTGACCCAGAACCTTCCTGCAGAATCGCAGAGATGACCGCTTCTGGGTCGGCAACTGCTGCACAGCAGATAGCAGAGTCTGAAGTTTTTCCGCTAGGAGAAAAACACTCCCGCCCCGGAGGAATCCAGGACCAGTCTCAGGTATCCCTGAGACGGAATCAACCCTGATTTCAGGACAATCCAGAAACCAGCCGAACACTCGGAGAGCCTGACACGTGATAGACACGGCTCCACCAATGCAGAGCTCGAAGAAGCTCGTAGGAGAATGTCGTCCAGACATCCCATGATAACAAACCCCCGCTGTCACAGCCGGGCCAGTATCGGTACAAGCACCTTGGCGAAAACCCGCCGAATGGGAAGGACACCATTGAAAATGGTCCCCCCCGACCGCAAAGCACAGAATCTCTGGTGGTTTGAGGATATGCAGGTACACGTTCATGACATCCAAGGATGCCAGAAAAACCTGACAAAACAAAACGAGGGACTTGAGGCCCAGGATCGACCGGGCCCCATCCTCCATGGGGACACAAACAGAATGGAGTAAAACCCAGAGACCGTTCCAACGAGGGAACTGGCACAATCACTCCCCTGACCAGAAGATCCTGGACAGCCCCTGACGGAGTCAACCGGCGAACCGGAGGAGGCCAGAAGCCGGAGGGAAAAAACCTGTTTGGCAGACAAGAGAGAAACTCAATCTTGTACCCCAAGGAAAACACTTCGCAATGCGAAGCCAGTCTCCCACCCGAGACACGGGCGGGAGCAGACCTTCAGAAGCAGGTATGTCCGCAGACTTGTTAGGCATGCGGTATCCGGTGCGCTGCTACCCCGCAGCGGGGATTCAAGCACCATGTAGACCTACCCCCACCGCACAGGGCGAGCGAAAAAACGCTCGGAGGTAGGCAAGGAGGGTCCTTGCACAGGGCGAGGTCCCTAGCCCTTCCCAAACCGTGGGAACAGCATGCGCTTACCACCTGTGGCATCCTCAATGATGCCAGTCAGGGAAGACCCAACAGGACCGTTCACCCTTAACGGTGATCACCAAGGCCACCTTAGAGGTCCTTCTTCCAGCTCCTGCAGCAGGAGCTTCGCCCTTTTAGTCGGGGCCTGCCAGGGCCCCGGCCAGAGCCGGCCTCACCGCCGAACCCACCACCGTGAATAGGGAGCGGGCCACGGCCTCCACTCTCCTATCAGCGGGATCCTGAAATGCAGGAGCCCCTTCCACAGGCAATGTGGTGGCCTTGCGCAGTCTGGACACAGGGGGGTCCACTGGCGGAGGAGAGACCTACTTTTTTTTTTTTTTTTTTTTTTTAAAGCCCCCCTTCAAGGGGGTAACGGGTTGCAAAGTTTTTTGACAAACTTTTTGCGGTGCATCCCATTCCTTGTATAACATATAGTCCAAATAAGGAACACAAGGAAACACTTCAGCGATGCGTGGTAGTCTGCTGGTACTGACACGGAGGTGTCTCCGCCACATCCTCAATTTTTAGAGCCTCACGCACCGCAGAAACAAGAGCTCCAACAAATTCTTGCCAGCAACTGACTGCAGCAGAGTCATCCTCACTATCCATAAGGGTTAAAACCCGCAGCCTCTGACATAACAGAACCAGAAAAAAACAGCGATTCTGTGTCATCCCCAGAAGCAGGCTTCAGGGAGGGGGCGCTTTTTTACCCCCCATCCGGGCACTAGCTGCTTCAAACCTGGCAAGAAACCCAGGACAGCCAACATAACAGATGTGGCAGGGGGAGGGGCGGTAAGGGTTAACTCAGGCATAGCTTGAGTTCCATAGTGTCAGCGCTGAGTCACCCACCCTGCAAGGCAGGACAAAAAAAACCCCACTGGTCACCTCCTTGCTGCTATTGCAGAGCATGGGGGGCCCCGGTATTCACCACCCCACCCAGCTGCAGAGGGAGCTGAAAAACCTCAGGTGTGCTCTGATGTGCTGACTGTGATGTGTATTCACCTCATGGAAGATTCACAGCACTAAAACTGTAACAGCACTAAAACTGACCAGAGGCTGTGCCGAGTCATCTCAGGGAAGAATCACATCGTTACCAAGGAGATTTCCAAGATGGCCGCTGTCTGAGGTAAAAATTACCTCATAGAACACAGCAGCACTGACTGCTTTGTTACCTCAGAAAAGAATCACAGCGTTACCAAGGAGATTTCCAAGACGGCCGCTGTCTGAGGTAAAAATTACCTCATAGAACACAGCAGCCCTGACTGCTTTGTCTGTTACCTCAGAAAAGAATCACAGCGTTACCAAGGAGATTTCCAAGACGGCCGCTGTCTGAGGTAAAAATTACCACATAGAACACAGCAGCACTGACTGCTTTGTCTGTTACCTCAGAAAAGAATCACAGCGTTACCAAGGAGATTTCCAAGACGGCCGCTGTCTGAGGTAAAAATTACCACATAGAACACAGCAGCACCCCCCAGAGTAACAACACAGTCCCCCTAACAACACACGGGCCCCGGTGGTAACAAAGAAAACCCAGGAGGCCCCCCTTCACAGCCACTACCCAGTCAGGGGAAGGAGGGAGAGGAAGGGGAGAGAGGAAAGCAGGGCGGACCCTCAGTCGACCTCCCCAGGGAAACCACCAGCCAGACCACTTACCTGAGTAAGGGGCCACTACTTACCTGTCCTGCGACTACCCGGCTGGAGGTATCCCAGACAGAACCAACGTCCGTAAACGGCATGGCTGTCGGCCAGACACACTGTGACAAAGCCATAGAGACCGGTCATATGTGTGCCCTAGAACCAAAGTTCCCCGGCCGCCCCTGGAGCAATGGGGCCTGTCGTGGACGTCCCAAAGCTGAGCTGAGGGCCGGCACACGCTCGAAGGCCGAACATGGGGGGACTACAAGAGTCGAGGACCCAGCCTGTCACCCAGTCGGCTGTTGATAGAAGAATCGCAGGATTCAAAAATGCAGGAACAAAATAATAAAAAAAGCGAGAAAAATCGCCAGAAAAAAACTCCAGAGTCCAGGAACTCCAGAGATAGCCTTGACCTCCTGTCGTTAGGCAGAAAACAAACTGAGGCTGCTAAAGCAGGGTGTGGGTTATGCCTGGGGGAGCCACGCCCCCTGGGAGGAGCAGCATGAAGGAAAGTTTTTAACACCTTAAGTGCTGTAGAATTCTGCCTAAATCTCCTGGTAGGAAGAAGCATAACCCTAAGGTCAATGAAGGCTGTGTCCGTCTATGAACGAAAGAGAAAAACACACAGTAAAAATGCTTCCCTTTAAATCCTATGGGACTTTTCACACCACGCTCTTGGTGCGGTGCATTTTGAAAAGTCCTGCATGCTGCATCTATGGTGTGGTTTTGAAAACCGCACCAAAAAACGTAGGTTTCCATTGAAATAAATAAAAATTGCAGTAAAAATGCACCCGCGATTTGCGTTATTGGTGTTTGAGTCACATGTCCACTTTTCACAAGTGCAGGCGCCCCTAAAACGCTTCTGAAACACACAGAGCAGTGTGAAAAGGGGCCTAAATGTGTTTCACTCTGTGTACCTTACCTGTTCTTTAAGGAGTTGTTCACAGGCTTCATGTAATGTTCCTGTTTTTGTGGCCACAAACAAGTACTGTTTCTGAAGGGACTCCAAGTGCTGCAGCGCAAGATTTACATCATTCAATATGGAATCGCATTGGTCCTGGAACCCAGAAAGGTAATCTCTCATCTCTCTAGATATAAAAAAAAAAAAAAAAAAAAACACATTATCACCAAGGAAATATAATAATAATTTGTTTTACAAAGAGTTTATTTCTCCTTTTTTCTAAAACTTGGACAAATCAATAAACAGCAAGTAAAGGCACATTGGGATAGTACGGTGTGGCTAAAAAAGGCACATTTCATCGGAAACTAGTTTGTCCTAGTTACATAGTGGGGATGAGTCAAATTGTTATCTAGTTATGCACAAGGGGGGCAAGAGGAGAAGTTATGCACAAGGGGGGGGTAAGAGGAGAAGTCAGGCACAAGGGGGGGTAAGAGGAGAAGTCAGGCACAAGGGGGGGGGTAAGAGGAGAAGTCAGGCACAAGGGGGGGGTAAGAGGAGAAGTCAGGCACAAGGGGGGGGGGGGGTAAGAGGAGAAGTCAGGCACAAGGGGGGGGGGGGTAAGAGGAGAAGTCAGGCACAAGGGGGGGGTAAGAGGAGAAGTCAGGCACAAGGGGGGGTAAGAGGAGAAGTCAGGCACAAGGGGGGGTAAGAGGAGAAGTCAGGCACAAGGGGGGGGGGGTAAGAGGAGAAGTCAGGCACAAGGGGGGGGGGTAAGAGGAGAAGTCAGGCACAAGGGGGGGGGGTAAGAGGAGAAGTCAGGCACAAGGGGGGGGTAAGAGGAGAAGTCAGGCACAAGGGGGGGGTAAGAGGAGAAGTCAGGCACAAGGGGGGGGGGTAAGAGGAGAAGTCAGGCACAAGGGGGGGGTAAGAGGAGAAGTCAGGCACAAGGGGGGGGTAAGAGGAGAAGTCAGGCACAAGGGGGGGGGAAGAGGAGAAGTCAGGCACAAGGGGGGGGTAAGAGGAGAAGTCAGGCACAAGGGGGGGTAAGAGGAGAAGTTAGGCACAAGGGGGGTAAGAGGAGAAGTTAGGCACAAGGGGGGTAAGAGGAGAAGTTAGGCACAAGGGGGGTAAGAGGAGAAGTTAGGCACAAGGGGGGTAAGAGGAGAAGTTAGGCACAAGGGGGTAGGAGGAGAAGTTAGGCACAAGGGGGTAGGAGGAGAAGTTATGCACAAGAGGGTAAGAGGAGAAGTTATGCACAAGGGGGTAAGAGGAGAAGTTATGCACAAGGGGGTAAGAGGAGAAGTTATGCACAAGGGGGTAAGAGGAGAAGTTATGCACAATGGGGTAAGAGGAGAAGTTATGCACAAGGGGGTAAGAGGAGAAGTTATGCACAAGGGGGTAAGAGGAGAAGTTATGCACAAGGGGGTAAGAGGAGAAGTTATACACAATGGGGTAAGAGGAGAAGTTATGCACAAGGGGTTAAGAGGAGAAGAAGTTATGCACAAGGGGGTAAGAGGAGAAGTTATACACAATGGGGTAAGAGGAGAAGTTATGCACAAGGGGTTAAGAGAAGAAGTTATGCACAAGGGGGCAGGAGGAGAAGTTATGCACAAGAGGGTAAGAGGAGAAGTTATGCACAAGGAGGTAAGAGGAGAAGAGAACACAGTGCAATAACAGTTAATGAAGGGTGCTCTTTGCCATTGAAAAAAAGAGCAAATGTATGTGGGAGGCAGCAGGAGGGAAATGGAAGAAAGGAGGAGAAAAATGACGAAGAATAGGGTGACAGAATAGCATATAGGAGGGGCAGTGAGAAAGAATTGCCTGGGAGCAAGAAGGTCAAAATAATGTAAATTCCTGTCTATGTTCACTTGAGAGTTGCAAGTAATACAGGCATCCCAAGCCTTTAGAAATTTAGCACGAGCATCCTCCAGAATGGAGGCAAGCTTCTCGTCCACCATTGTGCCCATGAGCCTGTGTCACACCTCTCTGAAACTGAGGAACGGTTGTTTCCACACTCTAGCCAGGGTTTGTCAAGCAGTCAGGAACATAAACCACACCAACTTTCTCCGATTTGCAGTTAAAGTGGAGTTCACCCCAAAAGTGGAACCTCCGCTTATTTTCTTCCTCCCCCCTCCGGTGCCACATTTGGCACCTTTCAAGGAGGGTCCCCACTTCCGGGAGACAGCGCAGTCTTTTTGAATGTTTAGCCTCCCTCCTTCGCCGAGCCAATTAGAAAGCGGAGCGCGCAGGCAGAGTAAGAATCCGGCTGTGAAGCTGAAAAACTTCACGGGCGGTTTCCCTTAGTGGACATGGCGGCGGCGGCAGCACCCAACAGTCAATACGAAAATCGGCTGGGGTGCCGACATCGCGGGCTCCCTGGACACGTAAGTGTTCATATTTTTAAAAGTCAGCAGCTGCAGTATTTGTAGCCGCTGACTTAAAAAAAAAAAAGATTCCCTGGGAGGAACTGCGCTTTAATGATGGAATCAGTCCAGGCAATAGAGCTTCCCAGGGGTTTCGGACTAAAGTAATGTGAAGGGCTGATCTGATCATGATATACCCATGTCCAGAAGCGAATGGCCTTGGGACAGGACCACCAGATGTGAAATAGATGGTCATGTGCCTCGCTCTCTGCAGCTTCCGAAGCACAGAAAGTAGAAAGCTTAACCTAGGCAGCTATAGTTATGCAATCTGGATCACTAAGTAAGTAGGAGCAGCAACAATAATCTGTAAAATGCAATCATCAGAAATTAGTGTTGAGCAATATTACCACAAAGAAAATTTGTTTGAATAGGTCACTGCACTTTGGGATGTTCCATACAAACATCCTTATATAGTCTTGTAGATACCCATCTCCTAGATTAGATTTTTTTTTTTTTCTGTTGAAAAGCCTGTGGCGTGCAAAACACAACCCAAAAACTCCACCCGGTGCAGGAAAAATGTGCACACACATAAAGAGGTGCAACAAAAAACTGACGGGTGCATCGTCAAGTGGTCCTCCGAAAAGGACCCAGCTCTGATCCCCCGGGGCGTTAGGCTCCTGGCAGGGAAACGAGTTACTGTGGTCCATACAGCCGAAGCCATATGGACCCATCTTGGTCCAAGCAGCCGAAGCCACAAGGACCCAACATCCTCAGAGGGACTGCCGAAACAGAACCCTCCTCGGTGAGGCTCCCCCGAAGGGAGACCCCATGAGAGCCGGCGAACTTAGCCAGAAGGCCGGGTCCACCAACTCCCAAGACTTTCAGAGCGGGTCCGAGGACCAGCACCCTACTCATCACACATAAAGTGCAGTGCACCAAACAAAAAAGTGACAAAACAGACAAACACTGGGAAAATAAAAAAAGAAAGTGGGGAAAAGGAAGATGGGAAAGTGAGGAAAGTGACCAATGTGCTATACATTGGCCGGCCCTCCGGCCAGGATAAAAATCCCACTGGTCCTAGCCAAAAGGCCCGGCCCAAGCGGCAGGTGTCAAAAAGGTGTGTGTGGAGATCAGTGACCTGAAGGTGCCACACGATGAGTGCCCCTCAAACACTCGTGCAATGTATGGCACCCCTGGACTGCCACTCCAGGGGCACAATCTCCACGGGCTTTTCAATGGTCCCTAGCCCCCGGTCCGGACCGGCAGCACCCTTCCCAGCCAGGAAGGTGGGAGAAGAGGTCGGGGAGAGCCTACTGACGCAGACTCTACCCACAACCCCTATCTCTCCCACCTAATCACATTCTGGAAGTACTACCCGCTCCATCCCGGTTAAAGGAGAAGCAAGGGTTCCCTCCAGAACAACTGACTGGGGCAGATACCACCAAATCCAGGCCAACGGCCAGGGACCCGGCCTCTTGGCTTCGACCTCATGCCTCTCTGTCCAAATCAGAAGGCTTCCACCTCCACACCAACAGGCTTAGCGTCCGCCGACTGCCATCCCTTTCCCCCTGCCACAGGGTACCGGGCACAGTCAGCTTAGCACCACCTATTGGCAACTGATAAGAACAGATACTACACTTGATCTTAGCCAAAAGGCCGAGAAGCGATAAGTATTAAATGCATTCCTTACCAAAATCAAAGAAACTCAAGCTATTTTTCACCATATTCTCCTAGATTAGATTGTCCATAAAGATGAAAGTACAAAAAAGTCTTATACAGATACCGAGATACTCCCTGCCCCGGTATGTCCAATCAGCCCCTACCCTGTCCAACCATAGGAGATCCCTGAAAACTAATTTATTCAGGGAAGCCTATCCCACACCCACCTAACAACTGTCCCAGAAGTCACCCCCATCAAATCATTCTCTGCAGCTATTACCTTTTGTACCACCCCCTCCCTTTCGAATGTAAGCTCCACGAGCAGGGCCCTCCTGTACCTTCTGTATTAAACTGTACTGTGATTGTGCTGCCCCCCCCCCCTCTACATTGTAAAGCGCTGCGTAAACTTTTGGCGCTATATAAAGTGTATAATAATAGCAACAATACTACTGAGCCTCAGTTAGTGTATGTATTAGGGGCCTGTGTCTGCATGCTTTGGTTGATGGCATCAGTTTGAAATGCTTCTTAAAGCGGAGTTCCACCCAAAAGTTCGCCTGTCGACTCTGGGAGCGCAGTGCGACTCGCAGTGCGTGCCCGGCCGTGAAGCTGAAAGCTGTCACGGTCAGGTGCCCAGAGTGTGAATGGAGGTGCCGAGGAGAGGAACGACACTCCGTGTGGCCGCATCGCTGGACCAGGTAAGTGTCTGTTTATTAAAAGTCAGCAAATATACTTTTTGCTAGAAAATTACTTAAAACCCCCAAACATTATGTATAGTTTTTTCTAAAAACCTAGAGAATAAAATGGTGGTCATTTTAATACTTTTTGTCACACAGTATTTGCGCAGCGGCCTTACAAGCGCACTTTTTTTGGAAAAAACTTTAAGACAACAGTAAAGTTAGCCCAATTTTTTATATATTGCGAAAGATAATGTTACGCTGAGTAAAATGATACCCAACATGTCACGCTTCAAAATTGCGCCCGCTCATGGAATGGCGTCAAACTTTTACCCTTAAAAATCTCCATAGGTGACGTTTAAAAAAAATTCTATAGGTTGCATCTTTTGAGCTACAGAGGAGGTCTAGGGCTAGAATTATTTCTCTCACTCTAACGATCGTGGCGATACCTCACTTGTGTGGTTTGAACACCGTTTTCATATGCGGGCGCTACTCACGAATGCATTCGTTTTTATTTATTTTATACATTTTTACAGTAAAAAAAAAAAAAAAATGGATCACTTTTATTCCTACTACAAGGAATGTAAACATCCTTTGTAATAGAAAAAAGCATGACAGGTCCTCCTAAATATGAGATCTGGGGTCAAAACGACCTCAGATCTCATATTTAGACTAAAATGCAAAAAAATTAATTTGTCATTTGAAAAAATGACAAGAAAATAATGCTTTAAGAAGCATGGGCGGAAGTGACGTTTTGACGTCGCTTCCGCCCTGCTATGCTATGGGGACGGGTGGGGGCCATCTTGCCCTCACTCGTATCCCAGTCGAGCAGGAGAGAGGACCAGATAGCCTCCGCCGCTGCCGCTGCCGACGGCTCCGGTAAGTGGTGGAGAGCGTGGGAGAACGGCGGGAGGGCCCTCTCCCGCCGCCGATAACGGTGATCTCGTGGCGAATCCGCCACGGAGACCACGATTATCGTTGAAAAGACCGCTCACTGAAAAGATGGATATCCAGGTTGTGGCAGCAGCTGCTGACGTTACCGAGATACCCATCTTTAAAAAAAATACGTATATATACAGTGAGCGGTGCTTAAGTTAAGACTATTCAAAAATAATTTACAGATGCAGTTGACCTTCTTCTGACCTGCTTCAAATGGGTTTTGGATTCCAATAAACTTGTATGAGAAAGCAAAAATTGTTTGAAACAAAAGTCCATTAAAGCTGGCCCTAAATTGGATTATAAAAAATAAAAATCTATGTACCATTAAAGCTAATAAAAACACAAACCTGCACTTGAAAATAAATTAAAGAAAGAATCTGCCTGGCTGAGATGTCCAATATGCCATGCTTCATGAAAGTCAATGGAAAACACAGTAACTGTACCTGTACTTTGCACCTTCATCCTGATCCATGTGCGTCTGAAGCTGTGCGAACCAGGAGAAGAACTAAAACAGAGGAATACGTTAGGATTTAGATCATCCAAAATATAAAGGCCTTTTAAAATATGATCCGTTTCTATCTGAATTACCACTGGATCTAAAAATTGCAGTTTGTTTCAGCTGTGAAATTTTAGGATTCACAGATAGTGAACTGAGCCCAATAGTATTTCATTCTTTTTACCCAAGATTGACACATTCACATTATATTCAGAAAAATGTGAATCTTGAGTGCAATTTTTAATAAAAAGTCCCCAGGAATGTTATTGAGAAATTGACATGGCGTTTTTTTTTTCCTAGGCCTTTTTGCTAGCTATGCTGTCCCAGTGATTCGCCTAGCTGCTTGCTGACAATCTCCCTTCCTGTGCTGCACACAGAAGCTCAGCTGGTGTATAGTACAGCCCAACAGAAGCCGATAGCTGCACAAGTGTCTTAGGCCTCTTTCACACGGGGCAGTGGAGGTGCGGTGGCGGTATAGCGTCGTATTTACTGTGATATTCGGCCACTTGCGGCAGTGGTGTATTTAGAATTTGTGCTGCCCTAGGCCTTGTGCACCCCCTAAATTAAATATGACCCACCCCTTTCTTTCAAGGCCACACTCCTTTCTGTTTAAGACCCACTCTGAAATTTTCGAGTGGGGACACTAGTTCTCAATGCCTGGGTGGGGGGAATGGATTGCCTTAGTTTGCATAGATTTCCTATCACTTCCTGTTTAGCTATGGGACAGAAAGTGAAGGGAAATCTCTGCAATGGGACAGGGATGGTAAAAAAAAGAAACTGGCAGGGCCTATAACCCTCCCTTAATCTATCCAAAATGAAAAAAAAAAGTGTTGCATATAGTTCTACTTCAAGCACAAATTTCTGATAATTTTATGGAGAGGACTAAGAAGATATAACCATGCCAATGGTACAGCAGAAAACATCTAGCACAGTGAGGAAGGTTTGTGGTCCAGGATGATAGGACAGTCAAAATTAGAAACAGCTTGCATTACACCAACAGCCAGCACAAGCCAGCAGGGACTTCTTCCGTGCTGCCCCCCTGCAAAGTGCTGCCCTACGCCTTGTTGGCCTAGGCCAGGATACAGCGTTGGCCAGCGGTGCGGTTTTAACCCCCGCTAGCGGCCAAAAAATGGTTTAATACCGCCGGCAATGTGCCTCTGAAGAGGGGCATTGTGGGCGGTATTACCGCGGTTTCTCATTGATTTCAATGGGAAGGAGCGGTATAGGAGCGGTAAACACCCCCTCCTATACTGCTCCAAAAGATGCGGCTAGCGGGACTTTTGGAGTGGTCCTGCTAGCGCACCGCTTCAGTGTGAAAGCCTTTCTGATTTTCACATTGAAGACTGCAGGGCACGATTTTTTCAGGTGGTATAGCAGTGCTATTTTAAGCGCTAAACCGCCTGAAAAACGTGTCAGTGTGAAAGGGGACTTATTACCAAAGACTTTGGGGTTGATTTACTAAAACTGGAAACTGCAAAATCTGGTGCAGCTCTGCATAGAAACCAATCAGGTTTCAGTTTTTTTGTTTGTTTGTTTTTTCCTCAAAGCATATTTGATTAAGCTGAACTTAGAAGCCAATTGGCTAACATGCACAGCTGCACCCTCCAGTTTTAGTAAATCAACCTCTCTGAAACATTGGGCTTTTGTATACTAGAGAGAGGAAGGGACCCGTGTTTGGTAAGAACCCAAATATCTAACTGATATGTAAAAGGGGTTCCCCAGACTACTGACAGAAGCAACAGAGTAAACTGTTGCACTACTGGTTGAGAAACTGAAGTCTTTATTGTGTGGGCTGCGTTCCCTGTAAGGCTCTGTTCACACCTAGGCATTTTTCTGCGGTAAGCCTCAGCTCTAAAAACACCCAACGAGACAAATGCCATTCATTTCAATGTCCCCTGTTCACATCTGAGCGTTTTGTCATTTGAAACAAAACGCCCGACCCTCAAGAGCTTCTTTTTTGGCAGATTATAGGAGTTTTCTGCTTTTTACATTGGTGATCTTTTGACCTGCACAAAAACGTGGCAAAACGTAGCGCAAATTTCTGCCTGAAAACAAAATGCCTAGGTGTGAACAGAGCCTTAAAGGAGTTTGCTGAAATGACTGTTTACAGGGTATAGAGACATAAGTTAACTGATTCCTTTTAAAAACGATTAACCACTTCCATACCAGGCACTTACGCAGCTTCCCGCCCAAGCCAATTTTCAGCTTTCAGCACTGTCGCACTTTGAATGGCAATTGAGCGGTCGTGCTACACTGTACCCAAACAAAATTGGCGTCCTTTTTTCCCCACAAATAGAGCTTTCTTTTGGTGGTATTTGATCACCTCTGCGATTTTTTTTTTTTGCGCAACAACTAAAAAAAGGCAGAAAATTTGGAAAAAAAATTACGTTTTTATTTTTTTCTGTTAATTTTTTTGTAAATAAGTTTTCTCTTTCAATTACGGGCACTGATATGGCGGCACTAATGGGCACCGATGAGATGGCACTGATGGACATCGATGAGGTAGTACTGACGGGCACAGATGAGGTGGCACTGATTGGCGGCACTGGTATGCGACACTGATGGGCACACATAGGCGGCACTGATGGGCACACATAGGCGGCACTGATGGGCACACATAGGCGGCACTGATGGGCACACATAGGCGGCACTGATGGGCACTTATGGGTGGCACAGATGGGCACTGATAGGTGGGCACTGTGGGGTGGCACTGATGCAAACTGGGGTGGCACTGATGGACACTGTGGGGCAGCACTGATTTTGCCAGGTTGCCAGTCAGGGGCACTGATTGGCATCTTTTTTCTTTTTTTGAATGCTTTTTTTTTTTTAGACTTCTTTTTTTTTTTTTTGCCCACCCTGGTGGTCCAGTGTGGCGATCCGAGGGGGGGCTGCGCTGATAAACAATCAGCGCGAACCCCCCCTGTGAGGAGAGCCGCCGATCGGCTCTCCTCTATTCGCGTCTGTCAGACGCGAGTGAGGAAGAGCCATCAACGGCTCTTCCTGTTTACATCGTGATCAGCCGTGATTGGACACGGCTGATCACGTGGTAAAGAGTCTCCGCCGGAGGCTCTTTACCGAGATCGGAGATGCAGGGTGTCAGACTGACACCCCGCATCACCGATCGCCGCGATGCGCGCCCCCACGGGTGCGCGCGGCATGAAATCCTGCAGGACGTTCTAGAACGTCCTGTCAGGATTTCATAACCACTTCCCGGACGTAAATCGGCTATAGGCCGGGCGGGAAGTGGTTAAATATAAATAAAAATCAATCATATAATGTACCTGCAGTTTCTAGTTTCGTTTTTGCATGTTGTTTCCTGCCTCTCTGCTGTACAGAGCCACAGAGCCAATACAGGGCAGTGATGGTTTGGAAAACGAAACTGATTGGTGTTGAGGGGTTTTAGACACACAGTAATCACACCTCCTTGATTAGTGACCACAGAGAGAAAGCTCCCAGTACTGTGGTTATCAGGAAACAGACAACCAGGAAGTGTGGAAATCAGAGAAGAATTACAGCAACTTGAGAGCAAAAACGAACAATGAGGACATGAAAACAGCACTGCATTAAGGTAAAGGAAGCTATTAAGATAAAAAAAAATTCCTTTACAAACCCTTTAATGATTGAGGCTGCATTCACACCTGAGCGGTTTCAGCTCAAAAAACCCCATAAAAAAAACCCCCAAAAAAACGCCCAACAAGCCAAATTCTATTCATTTAGATGGCCCTGCTCACATCTGAGCGTTTCGTAGCCCGAAGCTCAAAAAAGTACATGAGCTTCTTTTTGGGAAGATTACAGGCGTTTTTCTGCTTTCTACATTGGTGACCCTTTGACCTGTGCAAAATCGTGTCAAAAAAGGAAAAAGCCTGAAAACAAAGCGCTCAGGGTGTGAATGCAGCTTTAAAGTAGAACTAAAAGCAATTAAGGAAGGGTTATACCCCCTCTCAGTTATTTTATTATTTTTATTGCTGTGTCCCATAGGGGAAATTTGTCTTCACTTCCTGTCCCATAGCCAAAACAGGAAGCAAGAGGAAATCCCAGAGTGTTACCAAGGTCACCAGAACCAGTGTTACTCATTGGAAGATCCCCCCTTATTATTGTTCTGGTGTCAACCCAGATTTGGGGATTTTCTTTTACTTTTGATGATAAATAAGACAAATAGAGAGAGTGAATCTCCCTAAACGGGGACACAGACAGTAATAAAAACTGGCAGGGGTTCTAATCCCTCTCCACTCATTAAAAAAAAGGTTTTTGCTTTCAGCTACACTTTAAAAACGGAGCTCAACTCTAAAAGGGGAAATCTCTGCTTGTCTAACTCCCCCCCCCCACTTGGCATCTTTTGAGGGGGGAGCCGGTACCTGGTTTTGACAGGTACCCGCTCCCACTTCTGGCTCACTTCAACCCCTTTTCACAACCTGAAGGTGGACTTGAAAGGTCTCCACATACTTGCTGTGCAGTTTCAATCCTGTCATCTTCCATTCCTAGTGCAGAAAATCCGTGTTGCAGGACGCCCTCTGTAGATTCTGGAACAGCTGCAGACATTCCTACATTCAGCGATGTGGAGGACAGACTGCATAGATCTTCAATTGGAAGCTATGAGAAGGATAAAAATGCAAAAATATTACCCATGTCAAACAAATTTGTAAGAAACCTTGTCCATTTATGGCAAAGTGAAAGTGTCTTTGGGGAAAAGGGCATTTCCCAACGCTCTTATACACATCTGATCTACACTACCTTGAAGCTCATTGCACCTCTGCCATCAGGAGAATACCTGGCCATTCTGGGTATCAGGAATTAATTGACTTGCTCACCTGTGAGTGTCTGTGCCTAGCAGATAAACACTTGGCCCGAGCGCTGGGGGAGCGACATCACCACTCCCATGTCACCCACACAGCTTATTGCAGTGCTGGCTGTGGGGAAGCAAGGGTCTGTAATGAAAGTACATGTATGGGGGCTGGAGGATGCCCTTTGCATAGGCGAGATGACAGACAGCGTCTCTAACTGCACTTCAGTACACTTTTCCTTCCGAGTTCTACTTTCCCCAGATTTGTTTTCTCTCTTCTACTATATTTACCCAGCGGTATTACTGCGCAGGTTAATATGACATGGACAGCCACTGAACCAGTGCAGAGGGAAAAAAAAAAAAAAAGACTTCTTAGAACAAAAGCTAGTTGTAGGTCTCACGCCAAAAAAACAAAGGGTCAGTTCCTGATTACAGGATGGTGGGGTTATGCAAATCATTTACTTTCCCCTAGGCCAACTGCAACAGATACAGCCCAACATCACACCATTTACTAAATATGTAATACAGTGGTTTTATCTGTACAATGTGTGGTGTGGAGAGTGAGACTTTACTGCACTATACTAAAGCAGGTTGTACACAGACCAGCAGGGTGAACAAAAATAAATAAATTAATTAAAAACCTGACAGACCCCCGCAATTTCCTGCAATGGCACCTATATGCTATTGCTTCAGTCTGTGTGCCGTTGACTTGTCCTTAAAGCGGGAGTTCACCCATTTCTAAAAAAAAAAATTTTCTTCCCCTAGATTCCTGCTCGTTCGGTCTAGGGGAATCGGCTATTTGTATTAAAATAGGTGCAGTACTTACCCGTTTTCGAGCTGCATCTTCTTCCGTCGCTTCCGGGTATGGTCTTCGGGAGCGGGCGTTCCTTCTTGATTGACAGTCTTCCGAGAGGCTTCCGACGGTCGCATCCATCGCGTCACTCGTAGCCGAAAGAAGCCGAACGTCGGTGCGGCTCTATACTGCGCCTGCGCACCGACGTTCGGCTTCTTTTGGAAAATCGTGACGCGATGGATGCGACCGTCGGAAGCCTCTCGGAAACCTGTCAATCAAGAAGGAACGCCCATTCCCGAAGCCCATACCCGGAAGCGACGGAGAGGATGCGTCTCGTAAACGGGTAAGTACTGCACCTATTTTTAAATAAATAGCCGATTCCCCTAGTAATAACGAGCAGGAATCTAAGGGGGAAAAGTGCCCTCTAAGGGTGAACCCCCGCTTTAAGGTTCCCCTAACAGGGAAGTTCCTTCAAGGACTGCGCAGGCGCAAACTTGCCGACGGAAATCTCCGAACCTCGCCCGGCATCCAGGCTCATTCTTTAACATCCCCGTGGATTGGAGGATGTTAAAAAAAGAGCCAGGAGGCCGAGCGAGCCGTCCGAGCGAAGCGAAGACGTAAGGCCGACTGGCCACTTTCCTCGAAAATCCACGTTGCCCTGGATGCCGGCCGAGGTTCGGAGATTTCCGTCGGCAAATTTGCGCCTGCGCAGTCTTTAAAGGAACTTTCTCGTTAGCAGGAACCATATCGGCAGATCATAGTGCCCCTGCGCAGGAACTTTCACGATAGCCGGAACCATATCGGCAAATCACTGTTACCGGCGGCTCCCGCGCGCATGCGTCATTGCGGCTCCAGGACGACATGGTAACTCCGGGATGACATGTCGGCGGCCAGAGGGGGAAACGTGGACTGCTGCGGGGGCTTCGGTCTGAGGTAAGTAATACATAATGAGCTAGTATGCTATGCATACTAGCTCATCATGCCTTTGTTAAGCAGGGTTTTTGTTTTGTTTTTTTTACAAGGGTTACTTTCTCTTTAATGGCCCAACGACTTGTGTGTCCAGCTAGTTCAAACTTTTAAATAGTTACTTTCCTGAAGCAACTTTTCAATTTTTATAATCGCTTTGCCACATTTTGAAAAAAGTTCAAATAAAAACCAGCAAAAAGTAAATAAAAAATTGATAACGTTACAATTTATATCATGTTGACCATTTGCCATTCAGAGACAATGCTGCTGATATTAAAAGACAATTCCAATTTTGTGGGGGGAAAAAGTAAATAAAGAAAAGATAATATAGTGTGTACAACTGCGATACAAGTCATATTGTAATTGAATGTTATTAAAAATTACCTTTCCAATCTGCAGCCAATGTAATTTTCTATAAATACAATATGGCTACATGGAGCTGTTCTGTACACAGAGGCCCAGATTCACATATAATTACGTTGCTCCTGGGCAGCGTAACGTATGTGATTTACGTTACACCGCCGCAGGTTTACAGCGTTCGTGCCTGATTCTCAGAACACTTACCTGTAAACTTGCAGCGGTGTATCGTAAAAGCGATCGGCGCAAGCCCGCCCAATTCAAATGGGGCGGGCACCATTTAAATTAGGCGCGTTTCCGCGCCGAGCGTACTGTGCATGCTCCGTCTGGGAAATTACCCGACGTGCATTGCGCTAAATGACGTCATTTGCTTAGACGTTAACGTAAATGGCGTCCAGCGCCATTCACGGACGTCTTACGCAAACTACGTAGATTTTTTAAATTTCGATGCGGGAACGACGGCCATACTTAACATTGGCTGCGCCTCATAGACCCAGGGGCAACTTTACGCGTCGCAAAGGCTACGGAAACGTCGTAAATTCTCTGCGTCGAGCGCGCGTACGTTCGGGAATCGTCATAATTTGCTAATTTACATAAGCGACGGGGAAAACGACGTCGGCGACACCTAGCGGCGGGAAAAAAAATGCATTTAAGATCTGACAGCGTAAGAGCCTTACGCCTGTCAGATCTAATGGGTATCTATGCGTAACTGATTCTAGGAATCAGTCGCATAGATACCCGGGGCCAGATTAGGACTTACGACGGCGCAAATGGTGTTGCGCCGTCGTAACGCCTTTGAGAATCTGGGCCAGAATGTTTACTGATCACTCCCCAGAAACATCATTTCCTGCTTGTGCGATTGGCTCACCAATTTTCCCAGAAGTCTGCCTAAGATACAAGTCAGATTTCAGGCATCCCCTGCAACAAAAAGTCATTTTTGGTGAGGTATGTCCAATAGGAAAACATCTAAAGGGATGAAGGCCCAGCAGCTTTCATCATTAGTGCTCTGCAGCTGCCACAGCCGATTGATAATTATGAAACCACTCCCATTAGATCCACTAAGTACAGAGGCACAGACAAACACACAGGGATTTCTTCAGAATAACAAAAAAGGTAGGAATCTGCAACAAAGGTTGTTATAATCCTTTCAATGTACATAGATCACCCAGGGGGGGAAGTTTTCCGCTCAACAAAAGTGGAGTTATGCTTTAACGGCACTCTAAACCAGGGGTTATGCTTTTTTTCCCCCCAATCTTTATATTCTCCCATCTTCCCAAAGCCCCCTCTTTGGAATTAGCCAATGACTGTATTAAAAAGCTGTGGTCACATGCTACCTCTGACCCAACCCTCAGGAGTTTATGAGGCAGAGGCCCCCTTGGTAGTGTGGTGTGGTGGTCATGGAAGGGTCAAAGCCATCAGAAGTACTGAATATGCCATATCATCGGTTTATGCGGCACATCACAGAGGTTCAATGCCTCCTGGTTGCATATCAATCCTCAACACATGTCTGTGCGAACCTCATATACATACCTTTTTCCTGTAGTCTAACTGGTCCGACAACATTGCAGGTTCTTCCTTATTTCTCTGCAGTGGCAGGGGCCGAAATTCAGATTGCAGAGTGTAATGGTGTGTAAATGCTGCCCAGTTCTGGTGCTTTATAAGCTTGGGCTCCATGATTACACCCCACCAAAAGCTGTGTGAACAATTGGCTGGGCTCACAGAAAGTGGGCAAATCGACATGACAATTGATCTGCTTGACGAGGACTAATGGCACTAGACAGAGGAGGAAGCTGAGGACAACACTGGAGGTGAGGGTAAGTAAATGCTTGGGCCAGAAGTGGGGGATCCAAAATATAAATAAAACTGAAGTTCCACTTCAATAGCTGTTGCTCTCCTCATTGGGCAGATTGATAGCCGTTGGCTCCCGCTGCTGTCAAAAGCTGTGACGCAGGGGCGGGTCCGAGGTCAATGGACGCAGCAGCAGGACTCAGGAGAGAGCCCACACGATTGCCCCTCAGGGAAAGCAGCTTTTTGTGGGGGCAACCCCAGAAAAAAATGATTGGGGCTGCTCTGTGCAAAACCATTGCACAGAGCAGGTAAGTAAAAGCATGTTTGTTATTTTTTTTATGAAAATTTAAGGTTTAGCATCACTTTAATTTAAAAAGATTGCCACATTTTCATGTCAAAAAAGCTGCCCATCATAAGTAGTGGTGATATGGATTTGGGTCCAGCCATAAAAGACAACATAATAAAATGCCCATGCAGAAAGAAAGCAGTACTTTGGTTTTGGTTAAAAATGGGTAAGGGTTAGAACCTCTGTCCGGTTCTTACTGCCAAGTCCCCACTAGGAAGTATTTCCCTCAATTCTTGTCCAATCATCACTATCATTAGCCCCACACATATGGCCCATGGACAGCTCCAAGAGGGGTTTTTTTCTATGTTGGTTGAACTGCTTGGACTTACTGGGCCGGATTCATAATGAGTTACGCCGGCGTATCAGTAGATACGCGACGTAACTCGGAATCTAAGCCCGTCGTAAGTTTAAGTGTATGCTCAAACTGAGATACGACGGCCTGCGCCGTCGTATTTTAGGGTGTAATTTTTCCGCTGGCCGCTAGGTGGCGCTTCCGTTGTTTTCGGCGTAGAATATGTAAATGACTAGATACGCCGATTCACGAACGTACGCTTGCCCTGTCTCAGTAAAGATACGCCGTTTCCGTAAGAGATACGCCGTGTAAAGTTAAAGCTGCCCCCTAGGTGGCGTAGCCAATGTAAAGTATGGCCGTCGTTCCCGCGTCGAAATTTGAAAATTTTACGTCGTTTGCGTAACTCGTCCGTGAATGGGGCTGGACGTAATTTACGTTCACGTCAAAACCAATGACGTCCTTGCGGCGTACTTTGGAGCAATGCACACTGGAAAATCCCACGGACGGCGCATGCGCCGTTCGGGAAAAACGTCAATCACGTCGGGTCACCAATAAATAACATAAAACACGCCCCCTCATCCTCATTTGAATTAGGCGCGCTTACACCGGCCCCATTTACGCTATGCCGCTGTAACTAAGGAGGCAAGTGCTTTGTGAATACAGCACTTGCCTCTGACTTACGGCGGCGTATCGTAAATACGATACGCTGCGTCGCCGTAACAATGCGCGGATCTACCTGAATCCGGCCCCTTGTGTCTTTTTTCAACCAGATTAACTATGATATTTGCCCCACCTTTGGTTGTTGCAGTGTTTTTACATATCTTACCTTTTAGACAGGCAGCAATCTCCTGACATCTCCCAAAGTCCAGTGCCAAGATTTGTAGTTGCTACTGTAGTACAGATATCACAGCAGGTCAGGGTACTGCAGCCGGAGCTACAAGTCTCAGCAGCAGATTGCGGCATTATCAGGAGACTCCTGGCTATGAAAAAATAAAATATCTAACAAATGCTGCAGCGGCTAACTTATTTTTGCTGTCCAATGCCCCCCCCCCCCCAAATCATGGTATAATCAGCAAGAACCAAGTGTAGAGACTTATAAAAAGGAACAGTAGACTTATTGGTTTGATTCTATGCAGGGGCCTTGAAGTGGTTGTAAACCCTCACATATAGCCAGTGATACAGAGATGAAACAAATCTCCCTACATAAGTTGTACCTGCTTATCTCCAGTCTTCTCGTCATCTGCTCAAAGTGCTGAATAAGGATGAGCTCTGGCGTGTTCGCATAGTACACGTGCAGAGCCCGCCAGGAAGTGTGCACGGTGCTGTGCTAATCACAGCCAGGGAGACATTGTCCCGATGCTTGGCTGCAGAGATCGGGAGATGTCTCCCTGGCTGTGATTAGCGCAGCGCCGTGCACACTTCCTGGCGGGCTCTGCACGTGTACTATGCGAACACCCCAGAGCTCATCCTTCGTGCTGAACTATAAAGTTTGTGGGGGGCGGAGAGCTGAAGTTACTGATCTCTGCCAAGATCAGTGAGGAGTAAGGATGAGCTCAGGCGTGTTCGCAACTCCATGTGCCTGCGCCTCCCAGGAAGCTGACACTCCGCAGCGCTAATCACAGGCAGTGAGACATTTCATGATCCGCGGTTGCACAGATCGGGAAATGTCTCACTGTTATTAGCACTGCGAAGTGTCAGCTTCCTGGCGGGTGCGGGCACGTGGAGTGGCGAACATGCCTGAGCTCATCCTTAGCCAGGAGAGCTCTGAGAGCTGATTGGTGGGAAGGGACACACCCCCCCCCCCCTTCATACAACACATAGGAACAGAGCTGAGGCTGTCAATCAGCTGGAGGTTCCTCCCTTCACCCTTTTTCTCTTAGGGTCAGGAGCTCTTAGGGCCCATTCACACCACATGCAGTCCAGTGCGTTTTTTTTTTCTGCATCAAAAACACATGGACGCGAAAGGAAGATGTCAGACATCTCAGAGGCGACATTGAGGTGCTGTAGGTCTTTGTTCTAAGGCAAGTCTATCATAATGTGCTAGTATGCGATACATACTAGCACATTATGAGATTGCCTTGCAGGGAACTTTTTAATCCCCTTGTGGTTTAAGTTTTACACAGAGAAGAGATGCATTAGAACACAAGTTCTTGTTAAGGAGATTCACTCTCTCCATTTGTCACGTTCACTCATTTTTCTGTGAAAGTAAAAAGAATATCTTGGGTTGTCCCCAGGACAGTATTAGAATGGGAAATCCTCCACTGGTGACACTAGTTTTGATGACAGCCAAGGAATACCTCACTTCCTGTTTTGGTCTTGGGATGAGAAATGAAGGGAAATCTCCCTTTCCTGAGAGAAATATGGGGGCTGATCATGCCTTCTGAAATGCTGGTTACCTGACTGATCACATGACCTCGGTACTTTTCTGACATGGAACCAGCATGCATAATCTGATCTCCCCTGATCAGCAACCAATAGAGCACTGAATCTCCTGGATCACCATGACAGCCAGGCACTCTGCATTTACAAGGAGGCAGCAATCACAGCAGACATGTGATGGATTGGCACTGCACACACACAGCACAGTGCCCTGTCACTGGCTCTCACCTCAGCTGGGATAGGCAGCTCCTCTGTAGCCGCTTTCAACTCCAGCACCGAGTCTGTCTGTCGTTCTGTCAGCGGTGCCAAAGGCTCGCTCCTCCGGTCCCAAAGGGCGAGTCTCTCCCGGGCCTCAAGCTCCTCTGCCCCGGCCGCCATCATTATCATCACCACCATGGACTGGACAAGCCACAGCAGCAGCTCAGATCCGCTTCCGGGATCCCGAAACCTGGCAACGCAGCAACGGGGAGGAGCTACACGACCCGGAACAGCTTGTGGCTCTCCGGCCACACCCACCCACCACTATTCCCATAGACGCACCAAAGGCGCCAGCCAATCGTAGAAGAGCCGAGCGACCCTGGCATGTGACGTCAGGAGTTCCACGCAGTCAGTGGAGGAGCTGTCATTGTGTGTGGAGGAGTGGGCGTGTCCTGCTGATGACAGATGTGACAGCTTGGGGATATAGGGGCGGAGTGTTGTCCCCTGAACACACGTGATCCTCCTTTATCCAGAGGGAGTTAAGCCTCGTACCCACGATCAGATTTTTACTCACTATATGAACATTTTCAAAGGATAGAATACAACATCAGAATAGTTTTGTATGTATTCTTTCATTTCTGAGAAAACCGTACTTATACGAAAATCAGCCGTTGTAAAATTTTATAGCAGGGATATGCAATTAGTTGCAAAACTACAAGTCCCATCATGCCTCTGCCTCTGAGTGATATGCTTGTGGCTATCAGAGTCTTGCTATGCCTCATGGGAATTGTAGTTCTGCAACAGCTGGAGGTCCGCTAATTGCATATCCCTGTTTTGTAGTCCAGGTGTATGAAGAATAGCAAAGATATATTTGTTTAGGAGATGTGGTTGAGTTTCATGAAAAATTCCGCCCCCATTTTAACAGCACTGGCCATCATTCCAAAATACACCCCCTTCTGTAGGCATGCGCCCCTCACACGTGCCCATCACTAATAAATCCACCCCTTGCAAAGTTGCACGAGCATTGGGGGGCGTGTGGCGCCGTCTACAACTGATCATAAATTCCGATGTGCGGCGGCTCCGTATTGAAGGAGCATTTCTTGACAGGACACCAGATCAATGGTATCCTCAATGCTGAGACATACAGGCAGATACTTATCCCTCGTGCCATACCCTAAGGAAGGTGTCTGATTGGCCCCAAGTTTTAGGTTGTTCCCAGAACAATAATAGAGGGGGGATCTTTCAATGGGGACACTTGTTCTGGTGACCTGGTGCACACCCAAGGAATTCCCTTAATTTGCAGGGATTTCCTGTTTTGTCTATGGGTCAGGAAGCAAGGGTAAATTTCCCCAATGGGACACACAGATAATCCAGGGTTATAACTCTTCTTACACTATTCAAAGTTTTGCTTTTGGTTCTACTTTAAAGGGGTTGTAAAAGTAAATGTTTTTTCACCTTAATGCATCCTATGCATTAAGGTGAAAAAAAAAACACCCGACAATACCATGCCCCCGTTATACTTACCTGACCCCTCAAAATTCCCGCGCTCGCCCCGACATCCGCTTCGTCGCTCAGCCTGGCCGTTGATTGGCTACACTGGATGAATTGGACGCAGCCATAGGCTCGCGCTGCTGTCAATCACATCCAAGGACATGGCGCACCAGACCGAGCGATACAGTCGGCGGCTATGGCTGCCGGCTGTATCACGGGAGCGCGCCCGCAAGCACTCAACACCATGCTCGCTCGCATTAAGGTGTTGAGTCGTTGCGGGGGGGGGGGGGGGGGAAGTCGCCGAGGGACCCCAGAAGACCAGGTTCTGTGCAAAACGAGCTTGCTAAATATGTAACGTACATATACGGCAGCAAGGTTTTCTGCTGCGCAGGATCATGTGCCTAGTATGTGATCCTGCACTTATAGGTCTGGGAATCACATGCATGCTCCCGCTGTGATTATACATAGCGGTACCTAATCTTCAGGTCCCACAGACTCAATGTCTGTTACAGTGACGGGGAAAAGGATGTGCTCCCCTGCTGATTTTGTATGTTTGCCCACTTATATATATAAAAAAAAAAAAATGATCAGTCTATAATTAAAAATATGCACTGTCATTGTACTAATGACACTAGCTGGGAAGGGGTTAACAACAATCAAGGGTTAACTGTGTGCTTAGCCAGTTTTTTGTGTACTGTGTGGGAGATGCTTTACTAGGGTGCCAGGGAGTGCTCCGTCATTGATTTTTTTTTTTTCTTTTCCTGTTCTCTGGTAACTGCTTGCCCATACGATGTACAGGCAGACAGCTATCCTGAGAGTCTGCAGGTACCTGAGATTGCACCTACAATTTGCCAATTGTGGGTGCAATACTCTGCAGGCCCCTGTACCTGTAAAAAACAAAGTGTGCATTTTTGCTCCCCCCCCAAAAGGTTAACTTCTCCTTTAAGATTTATTTTATATATGTCTTCTTTGCAGAATGTTGATATTACTAGAAATGTCCTCATTTGCTGCAAAGGACAACATTTTTTTCAGTAAGGCCCTTTTTACAGCTTGTATAGGAGAAGTGTGACCAGCAAGCTTCAAGCAGCTTGCTGCAAGACTTTAAACTTTTACATGTTCTGAACTACGCATTAAAACAGATCTTAATGGGAGTGCAGATTGTCACTGTAAACATGCTAATAGCAGACTTTTACAGGTTTTCAAAAAGCTTCAAGTAGTGCCGAAAGCTCTGCAAATGCTTTGTCAAAGCTTTCTGTTCACACTGCTTTTATATAAGCTGAAGTGTGTGAAAGAAGTCCTACACAAGAAGATAGATAGACACACTTGTATACAAAACCTTCAGGAATGTTTAGCCTAGGTTCACACTGCTGCGAATTCAAAATCGCGGTAAAATGCGCGATTTTACCGCAATTTCGCGGCTGCGATTTTACCGCGATTTCGGCCGCAATTTAATGTAAATCGCGGCCCGAAATCGCAAAAAGTAGTACAGGAACTACTTTTTGAAATCGCAGATGCGGCGTCGCACTGATTAGGACAGTGCCATTGCCGACAATTGCCGCCGATTTGAGATGCGATTTGACATGTCAAATCGCATCTCAAATCGTACCCAGTGTGAACCAGGGCTGAAAGTAGTACAGTTAAAGCTTGTTTGGCTGTACTTCTCCTGTACAGGTAAAGTCCACTGTCGGCTGACATCACAGAGCTGGTCCAGGCTGGGGAAAGATTGCGACAATATGATCAGGATCCACCTACAACCCTGGACCAGCAATTGAATCAGCTTCTCAGCAGAGCAGAGAGCTGGTGACCCAGGGACGGTCACCGGCTCTCTGCTCACGGTACTCTGAGAACTGAACCATCAGCAGTCTTTGAAAGCTCGGTCCTCAGCCTTAGAGCCAGTGGGGGACAGATGCAAAGTCAGACCTATGCTGCATCCACCTAGGCAAGTATAATTCTGGAGGCGGCTCAACTTCTCTTTTAAAATTACATTTGCCTTGACTTATAGTTTGTGTCTTGAGATATTTTTACTTATGGGAACTAGAAACACAAATCGCCAAATTACATAAATGTTAAGGTGTAACTACATGAATCAGCCTCAAAAAGTTATAGACAGATGTCAGAGCCTGGACACACCTGACCTCCATCCATCAGGCTGCTTTCCCACTGGAGCACGGCTGGCGTTGTTTTTGCAGAGGTATTTAGCCGCTAGCGGGGTGCTTTTTACCCCTGCTAGCGGCTGAAAACCATCCGCAAAGTGCGGCTGCAGCAGAACTTTGCTGGCAGTTCAGCCACGCTGCCCACCCATTTCAATGAGTGTACACACCACTCCAAAGATGCTGCTTGCAGGAGTTTTTTTTAAACGTCCTGCCAGCACATCGCCTCAGTGTGAAAGCACAAACATCCCAGTGCGAAAGGGGTCCAACCGCAGATATTCACTGTGTGCAGCTGTATAATAACAGCAGCAGCCAATGTCAGCCCATCATTTGTTTAATTAGGCCGAGCTGGCCACTCCAGACTCAAGAATGGCTGCATGTGACCATGTGAATGTAACCCAACAGGTTTGGATGAACAGGAGAGAGTGAGAGTGAGAGTGTGTGTGTTGTAGATGTGTGTGTTGTAGATGTGTGTGTGTGTGTGTGTAGGTATGTATGTATGTATGTATGTATGTATGTATGTATGTATGTATGTATATATGTATATATATATATATATATATATACACACACACACACACACACACACACACACACATACATACATACATACATACATACATACACATACACATACACATACATATATACATACACACACACACACACACACACACATTTAAAGAACCCTTTTACCATCTGGATGCTTCACTATATGTAGGAAAACAAAACAATGACCACACATATTTTGCACATTTTAATAGCAAACTATCTCTACAGAGCAGACTACAAAACACATTCAGATATGTCAGAGCAAAATTTATAAAAAAAAAAACACAAAAAACTTTCAGCAAAGAAATAGTTTCACAGTTAAAATGTACGACAGACTGGGGATGATTTGTTAACACAGTAGAGACTCTTCACAAGGGAATTGTTCACTGAATTTATTAAATATAGCAAAGCTGTGTTCACTTTACAAGCAAAACCCCATCTTACATATTACTGCGCATACAAAGTGAACACAGCTTCAATATATTTTATTTTTATTTTAACCTAGCTCAGTGAATGGTCACTGCATCAAGTGACCATTTTCTACCACTTTAATACATCAACCAACTTCTACCGCCTTTCAAATACAAGAGATTGGTAGCAACTGGGTTTGTCTCCACGAGAGCAAAGTATAAAAAAGCTATAAAGTAGGCCATCAATAAAGTGGTATTAAACCCCAAACCAAAAATGTACTATAGTGCAGTTTACTGATCATTAGATGTCAGTGGTTGCAGGAGTTTTCATTTAGACTTCTCTCTCCCCCCCCCCCCCCTCCGTTTTCACCAGGCCTGCAACACACCTCCTGTATCAGAGTGCCCCACTCTGAATGAAGGAGCACAGGGGCCCCTTTGGACGGCAGCTTTTTTTAACCTGGGGGGCAGAGGGTTAAATGTACTAGCAGATTTAAATTGAAACCAAACTCCGGTTAACACTTTATAAGCAGTTACAGCAACATTTTCTCTCTTTTGGGAAAAAGGTTTTACAGAAATTAAAAAGAAAGAACTTGTTCTAGTGGAAAACAGACTTCCTGGCTTGATTCGTACTCTGATAAAGTCCCGCCCCCTGGGACGATACACGCGCGAAAGGGAGCTACGTCACCCGCAGCCATCTCCTTATGCCGATTCCATGTGGTTTTGTGACAGAATGCTTGTTGGCTGGCACTTAATAGAAGTGCCTTTTATTCAAGTGCGATTTTTACAGCATCTCCCCACAGGGATGTAGTCCCCAAGCGAGGGGGCGAGGACGCCGACTAACCCCCAGCCAAAACGTCTCGGATGATGGGGCCACGCTTACTGAGGAGGAACAGGAAGTGAGAAATTCAGACAAAGAAAAAAAAAAAATTTAGGCCTCGTACACACGGACGGACTGTCCGCTGAAAACGGTTCGCCGGACCGTTTTCAGCGGACATGTCTGCCCGGAGATTTATGTCTGATGGTTGTACACACCATCAGACAGAAATCCACGCGTACACGATACGCGGCGACGTGCGCGGGAAGTTCAATGCTTCGACGCATGCGAGGGATGGCGGCCGATCGGACCTGTCCGGTGAGTCTGTACAGATGACCGAACAGGTCCGACGGACAGGCTTCCAGCGGACATGTTTCTTAGCATGCTAAGAAACATTTGTCCGCTGGAAACCTGTCCGATCCACCGGAAAAATTGTCCGGTCGGACGTACAGACGACCGAACACGTCCGCTGAAACTGGTCAGCGGACTTGTTTGGTCATGTGTACGCCACCTTAGAAGGGAAATCAAAAAAAAAAAAAAAAAGGTAAGTGAACCAACAATGCACTAGCTTAAAAAGGAACCCATTTAGAAAATAAAATATGAACCTTTACAACCCCTTTAAATATATGCTAGGAGAGCGCACTAGAGGTTTCCTGTTTTATTTGCAAATACTAAAACACGATGACCTTATGCTGAGATCCCCTGCATACGAGCCGATATGGTGATCCATGTGCTTTGCACTTTGAAGAGGTTTATCGCTATTCTCCAGGATTTTGCGCTTATGGGAAAGCCTTTTTGACCCTTTGTTGACTCAGGGGTCCTACTGTTGAGGTGCGCAGAACAGTGTCTTATGGTGGAGGATACACTTTTGGCACAGAATTTCAGCCTTCATTGATGCACATACATTGTCACTTTATTTGGAATCTTAATTAAAAGATTTTCCTTTTTTCTCCCAATAAATCATGGGTCTTCAAACTATGACCCTCCAGTTGTTCAGGAACTACAATTCCCATAATGCCTAGTCATGTCTGTGAATGTCAGAGTTTTACAATGCCCCATGGGATGTGTAGTTCCGCAACAGCTGGAGGGCCGTAATTTAAGGATCCCTGCAATAAATAGATCATTGATTTTATTGAATGACAGAATGAATCATTTGTGATATCTAGCACTGCACTATTATTTGCATTTCCTGGCTTGATTACCAGATAAAAAAAAAATTAAAATAATGCAGTCATCACATCTAAGAATTGGTAAGTTGCAATATAATAAAAATGTTTGCGTTTGGGTTTAATACCACTTTAAAAAATGAATTTAACACTCATTTTAAACTGAACCAGTCAAAATGGCCGATACATGACAGAGCTGGGACTCCTATCTAAGGATTGGGGGCTGCCACTGCTCATCTCCTGGAATAAGTGGTGGTCTGGTGCAGGCAAATTATATTGTGCGATACTGCTCAGGTCTGCCCTGCCCCGGACACCAATTCTGGAAAATCAGCAGTTGTAGCCTTCAGTGCTTGATGGGATCTTTAGATGTACTACTAGACAAAAAGATCTCTGAACAGGCCTCCTTTGAACTTTCTGTATTTCTTACTGTATTGAAGTCAGGCTGCATTTACAGCAGTAACTAAGTACATAGATGTGAGTGTCCGTGCTGCGATAAGGGTTCACTGAGCTAGTACTGTTATGGAGAAAGGGGGCAGATGTCTGGGGACTCAGGCTGCTCCTTGTGTGCAAGAGCAGTTGTCTGACAGCAAAAGATACATTTTAAACCTTATTGCATCACTTAGGCCCCTTTCAGACGTGCGGACCATATGTCCGCTTTTTCATTCATCCGTTTGCGGATGAAAAAGGGACATACATTGGTCCCTATGTGATTGCTGGTGTCAGCGGATGTTCATCCACTGACACCCGTAATTGCCCGCTTCCGCAAAGATCCGATTTTGCGGACGGAAGAAAACCATATTTTTTCTTCCGTCTGCGGATCGGATGAACATGGTCCGTGTTCATCCGATCCCCCCATAGGGTGCGGGGACCACCCTGTCACCCACCAGCTCAGCGGGGATATACGGAGCGATCCCCGCTGAGCTTACGGACACACGGAGGCGGATCATTACGGATCCGCCCCGTGTGAAAGGGCCCTTAGGAAATAAATCCTAAGACCAGAAGCTGCATTACTGTATTATATGCTGCATGACCACAATACATTCAGGAAGGTGCAAATGGGCTTTACCATATACAGTAGACATATATAAAGCTTATACGTAGAACATTTAAAGCATTAACTAGTTACAGGTTCTTATTTGGAAGCCAATGGGACAGGAAACTGCAACATAAAACATAGGTGAACTAACAGAAAAAAAAAATCAGGCCTGTACATATTTACACACATTTAGGAGTAACAGCTAGAACTAAAATACACAAGCATTGCTTAAAGCATCGTAAAAAGTTATGCTGTGGTGGTGGCTAAAAACAAGAAGCATATGTACAAGCATATCCAAAGAGCCAACACAGCTGTGCAACGATGGCTTAAAAAATATATTACTTATCTACAGTGGCAGGAGAGTGCAAAGTGTCAAGTGCACAAAGTATAAAAAAATATATACATTTAAGATCTTATACTGAAATGTCACCTTCCAATAAATAAAAAAAACTGTAAATAACTGCGGAATGTACTGCTGCAAAAAACTGCTTTTACAGATTGGCCTAGTTATCAACAGATCAAATAGCAATGGTTTTTACATCTTATGCAGCAAACAAAGAACATGCCACATTACTGAAGGGTGTTGGTTGATAGTATAACATACCTTATACCAGGGATATGCAATTAGCGGACCTCCAGCTGTTGCAAAACTACAAGTCCCATCATGTCTCTGCCTCTGGGTGTCATGCTTGTGGCTGTCAGATTCTTGCTATGCCTCATGGGACTTGTAGTTCTGCAACAGCTGGAGGCCTGCGAATTGCATAAGCCTGCCTTATACTATTGACACCAATATACACTGTATTAATCTGCAGATAAACTACAATCAATTTGTCCTTTGAGGGGGGGGGGGGGGAGATGAGGACATTGTTTATACATTCACCACAGCCGTTTAAATGCAATTATTAGTATGAGAGAAAAAAAAAAAAAAAAACACACAAAACAAACTGGGGTCAAATCATCCACAAAGAGCCTAACTGCAAAAAAAAATTCATTTTGGATCAAGTGTGGAAAGAATAGATCCACTGTAACTGCTGTCTATCTTCATGGGTAAGGATTTCAAGCCCCTTGATAAGACATGATAGGGAAATGCCTCTGAATCAAACAGCAAAAAACACTTTAGTAGAAATGAAACTATGGGTCAGTTTACGGTTGGCTGTGCTTCAAATGTAAAATTGGCCATACTAGTAGATTTCCGAACAAAATGTTCATACGAATATTTGTACATTCTTGAATACATTCTGGGTACAGTCAATGACTTGACAAAATGTTGTTCAAAACTACTTTTGCTCGCTTCCAACATTAGATTTAGGATTGAATGTCATTTCCCAAAGGAAAAAAAAACACATTTCACTGTTAGAATTTCTAGAAAACAATTTCCAACCTTTGAATTTTCTCATCACTATGGTGGAAAATGATCAATTTGACCCCACTAATCATTTAAAAAGGTTTAAAAAAAAAAAAAGTCCAGCCAAGGCTCATTTTGCTATAGTACTCCTAGGGATCACAGTTCGTTCTGCACTCCTGTGACCTGTTTTCGGAAGACAGCGGACTGAAACCCGCTGACATCACAGAGCTGGTCCAGGCTCGGGAATAATCACGACCATATGGTCAGGATCCGCCAACATGCTTGAACGACACCCGGTTCAACAAGTCGCTGAGAGACTGAGCCCGCCGATCCCACCCCCTTCAACAGTCCAGTGAGTCTGGGGAGGGCCGGTGTATATGGACACCTTTACTGTCCCAACCTTTTACTATTCTGAGACAAAAGGGCTGCCCAGCCTAGAAAATAAAGAAGGTCGTCTTAAATGGGACACAGCACTAAAGCCTGGAAAAAGCTCAATCCCTTTTCCTAAAATAAAAATAAGCTGGATTTTCAGTTTTCTACTGCACATAAGTAAATAAAAAAAGACCTTGGGATTAGTTTTTATAGAGAAAATAAAAATCTATTGTCTTTGTTTAACTAAATAAGACCAACTAACTGACCTAAGAAGCTATTTAGTAACAAGCCAAATGCAAATACGCATTCAGAAAATACATGTTGCTTGCTCAAATAAATTAATGAACTATACATTTTTTATTACATTTTTTGGATAGAGTAAGGTAGGGTTATAACACGTCAGTTTTTTTGCCATGTGTCCCATTAGGGCAGTGGTTCTCAACCGTGCTAGTGCCGTGACCCCTTGATAAAGGTCCCCACAACTTGGGGAAGTTTTAACAGTAAAAGATTTCGTAGCATGGGTTGTCAGCACCCAAGGCAAGAACAAGTAATTTGCACCCCTAACCCTTACATTTGTGAAGTATTAAAACCCCTTATGATACATTTTAGTATGTACCACTCTTTGTTCTCCTTTCTTTCCCCTTTTATCCCTCTATCCTAATTTCTTCTTTTCCCCCCCCCATCCCTCAATCTAGCCGTCTTTCTTGCTCTTTCTCTTAATCGTTCTCTCCCTTTTTATTTGTTGTTCCCCCTCTTTTGCTTTCCTTTCCACGTAATCTCTATTTTTATTCCTTCCCTTACTCCTTGGGGGTGGGAGAGTTGGGATCAGTGGCAGTGGGGGTGGGAGAGTTGGGGTGAGTGGTACTGCTGGTGGGAGAGTTGGGATGAGTGGCAGTGCTGGTGGGAGATTTGGGATGAGTGGCAGTGCTGGTGGGAGAGTTCTGATCAGCCAACATAGGTGCTCTTGATCAAGGTAATTTTCTGATCTGAGAACTGTAGTGGGGACTTTTAATGGGAACTATAATCACAGATAGTGTTACTCACTATGTCTCCCACTTCACATTCCTCACCAGTCAGCTGACCTAAAGTCTCTGCCCCCCCAGCCATGTTGTGAACTGAATGGGCGGCTGCAAAGAGGCCGAGTGGGCGGCTGTGGGCTCCAGGGACAGCCCTGCTGGGTGGCTGCAAAAAAGGTGCGGGCTTCAGGAACAACCCAGAATTTGGTGACCCCTAGCAAATCATCATTTGACCCCCGAGGGGGTCCCGACCCCCAGGTTGAGAACCACTGCATTAGGGTATTTTCGTTTTCTTCCTGTCTTATGGCCAAAAACAGGGAGAGGAAATCCCCCCCCCCCCCCCCCCCCCCCCCCCCCCCCCCCAAAGTCACCAGAATTCACTGGAAGATTTCCCTTCTAATACGGTTTAGGGGACAACTCAAAATTTTTGCTTTCATTCGACGATAATGGTAAACATGACAAATAAGGAGATTCACCTTCTGTAACAAGGAGTACAAATCAGATTAGTGTTCCAATCCATCTCTACTCTGTCCAAAACTTAAAAAAAAAAGTTTTGCTTTTAGATCTACTTTAAGTAGACAACTCACTAGCGATAAATAAATTAGTAAAAGTTATCTATCCATATGCACCTTAATATGCATTATGTACACTTTAAGTGGATTTACAGCATGCCAATCTGTAGAACTGTACAGACCGCGATACTGAAAGACAGACACTTCTGTAACAGTCTGAAAACAAGATAATCAAAACATAAAATGCCAAGAAGTCTTTCTAGTGCCCACTGGGTAAAAGTGTATGCGTCATCCTAGAATGCATGAAATTTGGGGTACTGCTAACCCTGCAGTAACAGACATTCTTTAAAATAAGCACATCATGAAAGACAAACAGCAGCTGAAACATCTGACCTCCTAATACTGCTAGATGCCTAGGCTTCAATATATTCTAAATCTTTGTGCTTCCAGTTATGTAGTTCAGGAGTGAAGAATGAATGACAGTATTTATTGGCGTATAACACTCACCTTTTTACCCTGAAAATAGAGGGTAAACTGTGCCAGCTTGTTATACGCAGGGGGCTGTGGAAAGTTTTTTTCCTGAAACTTCCATCTTAAAGTTAGGGTGCGTGTTATATGCCGATAAATACGGTAGCTATCTGCTTACTTGTACTGGGTCCGAGATCCAGGAAAATACTGAAGCCAGAATATCAATACTACAGCCAGGCAACAAGTAGGGAGATGGTCAGCAAAAGCAGCTTCTGAGGACAGGTCTCCTTTAAAGACAAAAGAACTGGCATAGTTGATGCATAACTTATACTACAGACTTTGCCAACATCATATGTCATGGTGGGCTACAGTCAGGCCCTTACATGAATGTAATTAGGAAAAAAAATGCAATTCATGAGTGTTCGTATTTTAAGAGTGGAATAGTGCAAAAAAAAAAAAAAAAAAAAAAAAAACACACCACACACAGTCTAAAAACTAAAATGGCCAATATAAAAAGTATGAAAATGGTTACTTTTGGGCCAAAGCTTCTTTAAACACCTTTTTTATATTGGCCATTTTAGTTTTTAGACTGTTTGTGTGTGGCGTTTTTTTTTTTTTTGTTGTTGAAGGAGTTAAAAAGAGAAAGCTTTGTTTAGCCTTTAACAAGCGTTACAGGCAATTCGTTTCATTTAGGCTTACAATCCAAGCATAGCCGACCATTCCTTCAGAACCCAATTTATCAATAGAAGCCTCTTGTGCTATGAGCCTGCCCTACTGGCATCTGGCCTCTAAATGTCAACAGACCCCGACACATTGACACATTCCACTGGTGACATCAAGAAGGGGGATTGAAATTCAAGATGGTTCTTGGCGTTGAAACGACTTGGCCAGTTTCATAGCTTCCACATCACAGGTTTAGTTTCTTGAGCTGTTCATACGTAATAAAGAACTAAAACCGAGTTAAGGATACAACAGCCAATTACTGATCAGACAGACAGAGTATTACTTAACGTGACTCATTTCATTGCATACTCAATGTTCCCGATTCCTTCCGGACTGACATTTGGATATAATAGATTCTTAAAAACACAGATTAATTATTAAAAATGGTTTACCAGCCATTTTTCTTTTGATTAACTGAGCATTAGTTTAGTTCTGGGCAATTTTTTTTTTTTTAAAGTGGAGGTTCACCCGGAAATGTAAATTTTTAACATTAGGTTAATGCTCATTTTGTCTAGGGGAATTGGCTAGTTTTTTAAAAAACGAAGCAGTACTTACCGTTTTAGAGAGCGATCTTCTCCGCCGCTTCTGGGTATGGGCTGCGGGACTGGGCGTTCCTATTTGATTGACAGTCTTCTGACGGTCGCATCTATCGTGTCACGATTTTCCAAAAGTAGCCGAATGTCGGTGCGCAGGCGCCGTATAGAGCCGCACCGACGTTCGGCTTCTTTCGTGTACTCGTGACGCGATGTGTGCGACCGACGGAAGCCTTTCAGAAGACTGTCAATCAAATAGGAACGTCCAGTCCCGCAGCCCATACCCGGAAGCGGCGGAAAAGTTTGCTCTCTAAAACGGTAAGTACTGCTTCGTTTTTAACAAAAACTAGCCGATTCCCCTAGACAAAATGAGCATGAATCTAATGTTAAAATATTTTTTTAGGGTGAACTCCCGCTTTAAAAAATGATAAAATAAAAAAGGAAGAAGAAAAAGTTTGAGGCGACTTTGTTGCCCTGTGCTTGCCCGCATATGTAAAAGCATATATAAAACGGCAATCATACCACACGTGATCATTTTAGTACCAACTCCAAACTGGTAACCTGTAAAGGCTTTTAAAGCTTAAATAAGTACCATTTCACGAGTTTCCAACATTTTTAAAGCATACCATGTTAAGGAATCCATTTACTTGGCGTAATGCTATCTTTTATACATCGTTAGGGTATTATATTGTGTATGTGCATTACAATTGATTAAAGTGTATTTGTTGCCAAAAATATGAGTTAAAATAGGGTATACTGGGGTTGCAGATACAGTGCCTTGCGAAAGTATTCGGCCCCCTTGAACTTTGGGACCTTTTGCCACATTTCAGGCTTCAAACATAAAGATATAAAACTATTTTTTTTGAAGAATCAACAAGTGGGACACAATCATGAAGTGGAACGAAATTTATTGGATATTTCAAACTTTAACAAATAAAAAAACTGAAAAATTGGGCGTGCAAAATTATTCAGCCCCTTTACTTTCAGTGCAGCAAACTCTCTCCAAAAGTTCAGTGAGGATCTCTGAATGATCCAATGTTGACCTAAATGACCAATGATGATAAATAGAATCCACCTGTGTGTAATCAAGTCTCCGTATAAATGCACCTGCACTGTGATAGTCTCAGAGGTCCGTTTAAAGCGCAGAGAGCATCATGAAGAACAAGGAACACACCAGGCAGGTCTGAGATACTGTTGCAGAGAAATTTAAAGCTGGCTTTGAATACAAAAAGATTTCCCAAGCTTTAAACATCCCAAGGAGCACTGTGCAAGCGATAATATTGAAATGGAAGGAGTATCAGACCACTGCAAATCTACGAAGACCTGGCCGTCCCTCTAAACTTTCAGCTCATACAAGAAGACTGATCAGAGATGCAGCCAAGAGGCCCATGATCACTCTGGATGAACTGCAGAGATCTACAGCTGAGGTGGGAGACTCTGTCCATAGGACAACAATCGGTCGTATACTGCACAAATCTGGCCTTTATGGAAGAGTGGCAAGAAGAAAGCCATTTCTTAAAGATATCCATAAAAAGTGTCGTTTAAAGTTTGCCACAAGCCACCCGGGAGACACACCAAACATGTGGAAGAAGGTGCTCTGGTCAGATGAAACCAAAATCAAACTTTTTGGCAACAATGCAAAACATTATGTTTGGCGTAAAAGCAACACAGCTCATCACCCTGAACACACCATCCCCCACTGTCAAACATGGTGGTGGCAGCATCATGGTTTGGGCCTGATTTTCTTCAGCAGGGACAGGGAAGATGGTTAAAATTGATGGGAAGATGGATGGAGCCAAATACAGGACCATTCTGGAAGAAAACCTGATGGAGTCTGCAAAAGACCTGAGACTGGGACGGAGATTTGTCTTCCAACAAGACAATGATCCAAAACAAAGCAAAATCTACAATGGAATGGTTCACAAATAAACATATCCAGGTGTTAGAATGGCCAAGTCAAAGTCCAGACCTGAATCCAATCGAGAATCTGTGGAAAGAACTGAAAACTGCTGTTCACAAACGCTCTCCATCCAACCTCACTGAGCTCGAGCTGTTTTGCAAGGAAGAATGGGCAAAAATTTCAGTCTCTCGATGTGCAAAACTGATAGAGACATACCCCAAGCGACTTACAGCTGTAATCACAGCAAAAGGTGGCGCTACAAAGTATTAACTTAAGGGGGCTGAATAATTTTGCACGCCCAATTTTTCAGTTTTTTTATTTGTTAAAAAAGTTTGAAATATCCAATAAATTTCGTTCCACTTCATGATTTTGTCCCACTTGTTGTTGATTCTTCAAAAAAAAAAAAAAAAAAAAAAAAAAAAAAAAAAAAAAAAATTAGTTTTATATCTTTATGTTTGAAGCCTGAAATGTGGCAAAAGGTCGCAAAGGGGGCCGAATACTTTCGCAAGGCACTGTATACCACTTTAAGACATAAAAGAAGTATCAGCACTTTTACTATCACAAGACAGTGGCACTAAAAAAAAAAAAAAAAAAAAAAAAAAAAACACACTTGCAGACTAAAGTGCTTTGTTTTTTTTGTGTAAAAAGCTTGAAAAAGCTCACAAAATCCTATTTTCATCCAAATCAATTAATGCTTTCACACTGGGGCAGTGCGCTGGCAGGGTGGTGAAAAAACGCCCGTCTCCAGTGCCTAAAAAGCGCTTCAAGAGTGCCCAGTGCTGTACTGGCAGTTTAGAAGCGCCTCAATGTGAAAGGGGCCCAATATGCAGCACTGATAGGTGGCACCGATGAGGCTTGGGCTGTCGGTGAGTAGTAGTTTTTTTTTTAGGGCTGGGGAAATTAAAGACTAATTCCTCGAACCATTGTTTTCCTAAGCAGTTTTGTGCAGACAATTTTTTGTGTATCGGCAACATCTGTTCCGTGTGAAAGACTGTTCAGTTCTTCAGGGTATATCATCAATAAAATGCGATCATGTCTGGCTAAAGTGATGCCTACTATAAAGTGACAGTCAATATACTAGATACGTTTTATAATTAAAGTTAAACTAACTTTCTACGTTTTTCTTAAAGTTTAATAAGAAAAAATTACTTACGTCAGTAATACAGTTTGAATTTAAAACTAATTTGTGTGAACTGCGAAGTTAAAGCGGTAGTTCACCCAAAAATCAACTTTCTGCAGTTAGATCCAGCATACTGCTGACATCTGCAGTATGCGGGTCTTTTTTTTTTTTGGTACTTATCGTTTTAGCAGTATTTATTCTATCGCTCCGAGCGGGGAATCCTGCGGGGAATGGGCGTTCCCGAAGGCAAGCAAGTTGATTGTCGGCCTTCGATAGCGCGTCCCGGCTTACGAAAATAGCCGAGGTGACACTCGGCTGTTTACGGCGCCTGCCGTGTAGAGCTGACTGCACAGGCGCCGTAAATTGCCGAGTGTCACGCTATCGAAGGCTGTCAATCAACTTGCTTGTCTTCGGGAACGCCTATACCAGGAAGTAATCCCCGCTCGGAGCCATAGAAGAAATACTGCTAAAACGATAAGTACCAAAAAAAAAAAAAAAAAAGACCAGCATACTGCAGATGTCAGCAGTATGCTGGATCCAACGGCAGAAAGTTGATTTTTGGGTGAACTCCCGCTTTAAGTCATGGATTGTGGAAACTAACTAGTGTCGGGTGATTGTATATAGTGTATACCACATTTACCACTGACTAATGCAGAGTTGCAATGCAAGGAGATCAGCTAAAAGTAGTTGGATCTGTATGTGCGTTATAATTAATCGAAATTAGTCGATTAATCGATAAAAAAAAAAAAAAATCGATTAAGCGAACACAAAAATTGTAATCAGTAACAGCCCTAGTTTTTATTTTTAGTCTATTTTTCATTACAATTGAGAGTAGATAGAGACATCTATAGTAAATAAAATACTGCTGTTCGCATGTAAACAAAAAGTGTTAGAAAGGCCTGGTCTTAAAGAGGATAAATTATGAACTTCATATAAAATAGCATATAAACATGTCTGAATTAAAAAGGATACAATAATATTCCATGGTCCCAATCTTAACCAGTTTGGCCAAAAGCCTTTATACAAAGCAAAGAATCCTTCATTCTTCCAAGTCTAAAAAGAAAAAACAAGCTCATCACAAAGATTGATTTGATAATAGAACATGAAATCTCTACAATGGATAATACTTCAATTCCAGGTTCTGTTAGTGGATGAGGGTAGAGCATTACATTCACCAGCCCCTCTACATTAATAAATTTTAATAAATTCTTTGAGATAACAGTACAAGATGCTTTTTGAATGGAGAAGGTTCCGAGCGAGCGACCTGCTATGCTCACGGCAAAAGATGGGAAGTCGCTACAGCACGGCCCCAAAGATCACAGCTCAGACTGTATGTGGTACAGAGTACTGTGATAATTTGAGCATCCCCTGCAGCCCTCCAAATGTTACATAGCATTAATTAAAAACAAAAAAAAAATAAAGTAACCATAGTAGCCCAATCTAACTTTTGTTTTTTTTAGAGAGTTGAGATTTAAATGAGCACAATTGCACTCACAAAAATATCCTAAGATATAGCTTTTAGGATGTAGCTATACGCTTCTATAAAAAGGGACCCTATCCAGACTTCATGACATTTTACAATTTCCATTATTCCCCATACAATCTTTTATTTTTAAACATTCACCATCCTTTTTTATATTCAGGATTGTTGTGATCTGCAAACTTGATTGTGCTGTCAACCTACATGTACATATATGGATTTACTCAATTATGTATCATATTGTTGATACATTAATTTACTTATGTACATGCTTATGCCATGTATTTTGATATTTGACCTATCAATACATTATTAAGTCACACTCGTTCTAGTCAATCGTCATTTAGCCCAGGTTCACACTGGGCTGCGGGAGTGAAGCAGTGCAAGTTCCGCTGAACTCGCATTATTTCACTCCCGCTGGTCAGTCCCGATTTTGGACACGATTACAGAGACATCTGTGCAGAAACTTTTTGAAATCAGTGCAGCGACTAGGACGGTGCCATTGCCGGCAAATGCTGCCCATTTGACATGTCAAATCGCACCAGTGTGAACCAGGGCTTAAAGGGGTTGTAAAGGTTTGTTTTTTATTTTCTAAATAAGCTAGTGCATTGTTGGTTCACGAACCTTTTCTTTTGATTTCCCTTCTAAATGTTTTTTTTCCCCCCATCATCCGAGCTGTTCTGGCTAGGGGTTAGTCAGCGAGCTCGCCCCCTCCCTTGGGAGTACATCTCTACATCCCATCCCTGCCTTACTCCCAGCCAGAACAGCTCGGATGATGGGGGCAATCTTATTGGAGGAGGAACAGGAAGTGAGAAATTCAGACAAAAAAAATTAAAACATTTAGAAGGGAAAATCGAAGAAAAAGGTTAGTAAAGCAACAATGCACTAGGTTAAAGGAACCCATTTAGAAAATAAAAAAACAAACCTTTAGGCTCCATTCACACCAATGCGTTTGATGCATTTTGCAGGGAATGTTCACATCAATGCTTTTTTGTGTCTCTGCATTTTTGGACAGTGTCTGAGACTTCTCTCCCCCCCCGCAAAAAGCAGCGTTTTGCATGTAATATAATTCAATGGACCCGCATCCAAAACGCAAGTGCTGCGTTTTTTTTTACCTGTTTCTAGCTGGTTGTTAAAGGAAATGTAAAAAAATTGTCAAAAAATAAAAAACGCAAATCGTGGTAAAAAACGTGTGTCGGAAAACGAAGCAGGCACCGCAAAAACACTAAAAAGCAACATGCATAGGTGTGAATTGAGCCTTACAACCCCCTTAAAGTCCCAAATGTCCCTTCTTTATTTCAAGATATAGCTTTTAGGACAAGACTCAAATGTGAAAACATGGTAAAAAGCTTCAAGTGAAAATACATACCTGCAGTAAACAATCCATTGTGCCCTTGTAGCTTGACCCTTCGCAGACGGTTCTTTGGTTCATCATACGAGTTCGAACAACGTCAACTGGATTGGATGCTAAAGCTCCTGCCAACCCACAAGTAAAACTGGCCCTACATGAAAAAGGCATTAGAATATTTCCTTGTCAATATTATCTTTATTTAGTTAATGCAAAGTAAAATGTACATGCAGCATATGAATGGTACAATTTCTTAACAGGCATGACATTTTGTATGTATATCATATTATTTTAACTCTAGTGTTTAAGGTAAAAGAGAAATAAACATAACCATAGAATTTTGGCAACATCAGAAAAAAACTTGGTTATTTAACCACTTTAGCCCCGAGCCTGTTTTTCAGATTCGGTGTTTACGAGACTAAAACATTTTTTTTTGCTATAAAATTACTTAAAACCCCCAAACATTATATTTTTTTTTTCTAACACCCTAAAGAATAAAATGGCAGTCATTGCAATACTTTTTGTCACACCGTATTTGCGCAGTGGTCTTACAAGACACTTTTTTAAATTAAAAATTTAAGACAACAGTAAATTTGGCCCAATTTTTTTTACATATTGTGAAAGATAATGTTACGCCGAGTAAAATGATACCCAACATGTCACAATTACAAATTGCGCCCGCTCGTGGCATGGCTGTAACGGACCTATGCATGCTGCCGGGACATCGATAATCGTCATGCAGGGAGGACTACAAGGAACTGCATGGCTTGTCACAATTGGATGTACCACATTGTATTCTGAGCTCAAAGGGTTAATTGGACAAGTCTCTTTCATTGCTGAATGCTAATGTTCCCTTCGCATAGCTAATGAACTCTCTCTTGTGTAGGTAACAGCCCCCCTGTGAGGTGTATGCTGATGGGGATTATGTGTGAGTGATAATTGTTTTAAAGGTTAATTGAATTCTATTGAGAAAGGAATGTGCCTGGCCAGAAAATGTTAAGTGGTTTGCGGTGCCGAAGCGTCTAGAGACTGGTCAAGTGATTAATTCAAGGAGATGTCATTGTTTCAGGGGGTCTGTGTTGAAGCCCCCTACTGGGTGAAGGGGGGGGCGGAAACTGTCATTGTTCTTGTAACAGTTGTAAGCAGATATAAGCAGGTGAAATATGCCAAATAAAGTCAGTCTGCTTGACTCTTCAAACGTAGCCCG
This sequence comes from Rana temporaria, assembly GCF_905171775.1. NCBI lineage: Eukaryota > Metazoa > Chordata > Amphibia > Anura > Ranidae > Rana > Rana temporaria. The sequence goes on from NC_053490.1 coordinate 144,967,276, forward strand.
TCTCGTTTCTTGGAAGGGCGTTCGATGGGATATACCGGCGGTACTGGCATATCGCAGCTTGCCAGGGAAAAGGACGTCTCCAACGGCTGAGACCCTCTCACCAGTGGGTAGCCGTTACAATGGCGTCAAACTTTTACCCTTAAAAATCTCGATAGGCGACGTTTAAAAAATTCTACAGGTTGCATTTTTTGAGTTACAGAGTACAGTAGGTGAACCCGATATTGTGTCAATCTCGCTCTCTTTCTCGGCGAGATTGAGCACCTACGAGACCCATCGCGGGAGCCAGCGCCGAGCTGGCTTGCCGCGATGGAGACAGAGCCGTCATAGAAGCGACGGGAGATCCGACTTGGATTCCCGCCAATTCTACACGTGTGTGGCGTTTGTTATGAATCCTGAGGGGGAGGTCCCCGCCGGATTTTAAATAAAAATCCGGCATGGGTTCCCCCCTCAGGAGCATACCGGGCCCTTAGGTCTGTTATGGGTTGTAAGGAGAGCCCCCCTACGCCGAAAAAAACGGCGTAGGGGGTCCCCCTACAATCCATACCAGACCCGTATCCAAAGCACGCTACCCGGCCAGCCAGGAAGGGAGTGGGGACGAGCGAGCGCCCCCCCCCCCCTCCTGAGCCGTACCAGGCTGCATGCCCTCAACATGGGGGGGTTGGGTGCTCTGGGGCAGGGGGGCGCACTGCGGCCCCCCCACCTCAGAGCACCCTGTCCCCATGTTGATGAGGACAGGGCCCCTTCCCGACAACCCTGGCCGTTGGTTGTCGGGGTATGCGGGCGGGAGGCTTATCGGAATCTGGGAGCCCCCTTTAATAAGGGGGCCCCCAGATACCGGCCCCCCACCCTAAGTGAATGAGTATGGGGTACAACCTACCCCTACCCATTCACCTGCAAGAAAAGTGGTAAAAACACAAATAAACCACACAGAGTATTAAAATATTTTATTAGTCTGCTCCGGAGGCCCCCCCTGTCTTCTTTATTAGCTCTTTTACCAGGGGGAGCTTCTTCTTTGACGTCTTCGGGTGGGTGGGGGCCGCCGTCTGGTTCTCTTCCACCGCCGGGGGGGGGTCGCTTTTAAAAAAGCCCCCACCCCCCGGCGGGTTTCCTCCGGCGTCTTCGGCGGGGAGGCTTCTTCTTCCGCTATCCCGACGGGTCTTCTCCGCTATCCGGGGGGTCTCCTTCTATGTTCTCCGCTGTTGACTCGGCGCACCCCGGTTCTTCGTCTCCCTGTCCGGTGCCTTCTTCCGTGCTGTACGTCTTCTTCTCCTTCCGTGCTGTGAGTTCTTCTTCCGTGCTGTGACGTCATGTTCTTCACTTCTCTTCTTCTCCCGATGTTGACACGCCGGTTCTTCTCGCTGAAATGACGGATGCGCGCCTTGCATCGGACCTATATAGGCCTCACAGTCCCATCATGCTCTGTACCTACCCATGTGATACCTACGACCCCCCCCCCGGCGGTGGAAGAGAACCAGACGGCGGCCCCCACCCACCCGAAGACGTCAAAGAAGAAGCTCCCCCTGGTAAAAGAGCTAATAAAGAAGACAGGGGGGGCCTCCGGAGCAGACTAATAAAATATTTTAATACTCTGTGTGGTTTATTTGTGTTTTTACCACTTTTCTTGCAGGTGAATGGGTAGGGGTACGATGTACCCCATACTCACTTAGGGTGGGGGGCCGGTATCTGGGGGCCCCCTTATTAAAGGGGGCTCCCAGATTCCGATAAGCCTCCCGCCCGCATACCCCGACAACCAACGGCCAGGGTTGTCGGGAAAGGGGCCCTGTCCTCATCAACATGGGGACAGGGTGCTCTGAGGTGGGGGGGCCGCAGTGCGCCCCCCTGCCCCAGAGCACCCAACCCCCCCATGTTGAGGGCATGCAGCCTGGTACGGCTCAGGAGGGGGGGGGGGGGGGCGCTCGCTCGTCCCCACTCCCTTCCTGGCTGGCCGGGTAGCGTGCTTTGGATACGGGTCTGGTATGGATTGTAGGGGGACCCCCTACGCCGTTTTTTTCGGCGTAGGGGGGCTCTCCTTACAACCCATAACAGACCTAAGGGCCCGGTATGCTCCTGAGGGGGGAACCCATGCCGGATTTTTATTTAAAATCCGGCGGGGACTTCCCCCTCAGGATTCATAACAAACGCCGCACACGTGTAGAATTGGCGGGAATCCAAGTCGGATCTCCCGTCGCTTCTATGACGCGCGTGCTGGGATGTGCTGTCACTATTCCAGTGAGTGCGAGATGTCGGCGAGATCTCGGCACCATGTCGCCGAGAATCAGCGCGATGCTGTCGTGCTAAAAACACAATATCACAAACACCTACTGTAGGCCTAGGGCTAGAATTATTGCTCTCGCTCTAACGATCGCGGCGATACCTCACTTGTGTGGTTTGAACACCGTTTTCATATGCGGGCGCTACTCGCGTATGCGTTCGCTTCTGCGTGCGAGCTCGTCGGGACGGGGCGCTTTAAAAATTTTTTGGGGGGGTTTTCGTATTTATTTTTATTTATTTTACAATTTTTAACACTGAAATAAAAAAAAAAAAATTATCACTTTTATTCCTATTACAAGGAATGTAAACATCCCTTGTAATAGAAAAAAGCATGACAGGTCCTCTTAAATATGAGATATGGGGTCAAAAAGACCTCAGATCTCATATTTAGGCTCATTTTTTTAAATGACAAAAAAAAAAAAAAAAATGTTGCTTTAAGAGGCTGGGCGGGACTGACGTTTTGACCTCACTTCCGCCCAGCAGAGCTATGGGGACGGGTGAAGGAGATTTTTCCTTCACTCGTAACCCCGCTCAGCTGCCGAACGGTCCCGATCTCCTCCGCCGCTACCGACGGCTCCGGTAAGTGGCGGAGGGCGCGGGAGGGCCCTCTCCCGCCACCGATAACGGCGATCTCGCGGCGAATCCGCTGCGGAGACCGCCGTTATCGTTTACACGGCCGCCCACTGAAGAGATGAATATCTCGGTTGTGGCAGCAGCTGCTGCCGTTACCGAGATATTCATCTTTAAAGTGCCGATGTAGAATGACGGTGGGCGGTCGGTAACTAGTTAAACATTTGATATATATGGCCTGTCTTCGCCGCCAAGTTTCCAAGTTCACAATATACTAACAGCATCGTGTTTCTAATTAAAACTAATTTCAACATCTAAAGATAAAGGATACTAAGATATGCTACCATGTCTGTGCTGATTGTAAAAGGCATGAGGAAAAAATCTTGCACAATAACTGGCATGGGGAAGGGAAATAAGGGGGGGGGGGGGGGGGAAGAGGGGCAAAATCATAAGGTCTGCAGGGATGGGACTGGGTCTTAGAATATTTCAATAGCAAACAAGATTTTTACAAAAGCCAGCAAGAATAACTTTTTTTTGCATGGTCTCAATTTAGCAGTCATACTGCTTAGACTCTGCATCTTATGTATAAAAAAAAGAAAAAAACGGCACTGCATGTCGTGGCCACTGAAATTTATATAAAACTCACAATACAACAGATTGTGCGTACTTACAGAAAGTGTGTATAGATCGTGTCTCCCATCAGTCCGGACAGGATGAGATGTTTCTTGGTGATGTCATACACTGGTAACTCCACACCCACTACTATAGCAGCTCTCTGTGCAGTGAGTGACACTCCCTGGAACAAGACACAGATATACAACAGATGAGTCAATCATCTTAAAACAGGGCTGGGTCAACTACCATCTATTGATAATAAAATGTTTCACCTTCCACAGTCCTCTGGTCCCTTCCTGCTGGTAAATGCTGATAAAGTTTCCAATCATTCCTCCTTGAATTGTACTGCCGTGTGCCTGCATTCTTATCTGTGGCAAGAAAAGTAAAAAAAATAAAAAATCAGGTAAGGTTTATTTTGTGATCGCTGCACGCTTTAAGACCAGATTCACATCTGTGCATTGCAGCAAAGTGCATTTTACACACGACGACGCATGAACACGATTGTGGTTCCTGTGCACCACAACACACAGATTATAAATGATCTGTGCATAGTGATTTGCTGCATAATATCAAAGTTTGTTAGAGCATGCGTAGCAAACAAAAGTGTCAAAAATATCTAAGCTCTACTACAGACCTCTATTTTATATAGCTTTACTCCATTTCCTAAAACAAATACACTGTCCCCATATCAAACCTGTAGGCCGACAGTGGGGAGTGAGTGACCTGAACATGGGTTGTCCATATTACCATTGCTGCTGAAAAACTAATCCAATTCATATTTATACACAACCTAAACTCCCAACTCATGGGACTCCATATTGTTTGATCGAGTCATTGATTTACTGAACTCAAAATAGATTCCTCTCTACAATGTAAACTGGGCACCATTGCTGCCCAAGCGCCAAAAAGTCTTGCTACTAGGCATTATTGAACCCATCACCCCCGTTCTAACAGCACTCTGCCCAGATCGCTTCTCGGCCTTTTGGCTAAGATCAAGTGTAGTATCTGTTCTTATCAGTTGCCAATAGGTGGTGCTAAGCTGACTGTCCCCGGTACCCTGTGGCAGGGGGAAAGGGATGGCAGTCGGCGGACGCTAAGCCTGTTGGTGTGGAGGTGGAAGCCTTCTGATGTGGACAGAGAGGCATGAGGTCGAAGCAAAGAGGCCGGGTCCCTGGCCGTTGGCCTGGATTTGGTGGTATCTGCCCCAGTCAGTTGTTCTGGAGGGAACCCTTGCTTCTCCTTTAACCGGGATGGAGCGGGTAGTACTTCCAGAATGTGATTAGGTGGGAGAGATAGGGGTTGTGGGTAGAGTCTGCGTCAGTAGGCTCTCCCCAAACTCTTCTCCCACCTTCCTGGCTGGGAAGGGTGCTGCCGGTCCGGACCGGGGGCTAGGGACCGTTGAAAGGCCCGTGGAGATTGTGCCCCTGGAGTGGCAGTCCAGGGGTGCCATACATTGCACGAGTGTTTGAGGGGCACTCATCGTGTGGCACCTTCAGGTCACTGATCTCCACACACACCTTTTTGACACCTGCCGCTAGGGCCCGGCCTTTTGGCTAGGACCAGTGGAATTTTTGTTTCCTGGCCGGAGGGCCGGCCAATGTATTTCACATTGGTCACTTTCCTCACTTTCCCATCTTCCTTTTCCCCCACTTTCTTTTTTTATTTTCCCCGTGTTTGTCTGTTTTGTCACTTTTTTGTTTGGTGCACTGCACTTTATGTGTGATGAGTAGGGTGCTGGTCCTCGGACCCGCTCTGAAAGTCTTGGGAGTTGGTGGACCCGGCCTTCTGGCTAAGTTCACCGGCTCTCATGGGGTCTCCCTTCGGGGGAGCCTCACCGAGGAGGGTTCCGTTTCGGCAGTCCCTCTGAGGATGTTGGGTCCTTGTGGCTTCGGCTGCTTGGACCAAGATGGGTCCATATGGCTTCGGCTGTATGGACCACAGTTTACTCTTTTCCCTGCCAGGAGCCTAACGCCCTGGGGGATCAGAGCTGGGTCCTTTTCGGAGGACCATTTGACGATGCACCCGTCACAGTTTTTTTGTTGCACCTCTTTATGTGTGTGCACATTTTTCCTGCACCGGGTGGAGTTTTTGGGTTGTGTTTTGCACGCCACAGGCTTTTCAAGAAAAAATTCTGCCCAGACTTGTCATTTTTTCCCCCAAGTTTCAAAAAGTAAAAATAGACTCTCCTTTCCCACTGAGGTGCTATAAACACTAAACATAGCACCTGCAAAGAGCCCTGAAAGAGCTGCTGCTGTCTCTCCAGTCTGAAAGCACCAAGGGCTTTTACACTGGAGCGGTGCGCCAAGAGGACGGTAAAAAAAAGTCCTGCTAGCAGCATCTTTGGAGCGGCGAGTATACCGCTCCTGCCCATTGAAATGAATGGGCACCGCGGCTATACCAACGTTGCAGTGGTTTTAACCCCTTTCGCGGCCACTAGCGGGGGGGGGGGGGAAAATCGCGGATGAATAACTATGTAAAATGCACAGTAAAGCACAAAAAAAAAAAAAACACACGACGCACCCACCGCTCCAGTGTGAAAGGGGCCATAAGGAAACATGCCAGCATCTATAAAAGCATAGAGTAGGAGGTGCACCAAATGGAAATTTTGGTACCGAAAATGCAGGATGCACTTTGCCGAAAACTACAGTTTTTAAAATATATGTATACACACACAAAAAATTGTATTATATTCAAACTTGTATATAAATCAATTTAAAATGAATATAAAAATGTGTTGGTCATTATGGGCACCTTTAGGGCAAGAAAAGCTCAAGAAAAAATTATGTATGTCTTCACACTGGTCTGTTGTGCCTCCATTGTGGCGTTAAAAATGCAGCTTCCAAAAAACAAACAAATTTGCTGCAAAAATGTGGTGTGTTTTTGGTGCCATTATCAGCACATTTTCTCTTAGGCTGCATGCACACTTCAGCGTTTTGAATCGCAGGCAGATTTTCAGCAAATCTTTCAAGATTTGAAAGCACCAATGTGTGCATGACAAAATCGTTTGACCCGCATTTGAGATGCCATTCATTTGAATAGCACCTCAAATCCCGGTGTGGGTCTGCCGCAATCATGGCAACACTCATCGTGGGAAGCAGTTCGCCCCAAAAAGTTCTGGAGCTACTTTTGGGTGACGTGCTGCCTGGGATGAGCGTTGCAGCGAGATTTATCATTCTCGCCGAAACACCATTTTCGGCAGAAATTTCTGTGCATCTCTAAAGGGGGACGGATGAGGCAATGGCTCACACATCAGAAAGCAACCAGTCTGAATTCTAGGATTTCCTTTTCCCCAGAGGAGTTGAGCAGTCTATGGTTTGTGCAGCATGAAGTGTTCCACTATTTATAGTCCAGATAAACAGCGAAGCTAGTACAGATTTATTAATAGCCAAACATTACATGCTGTACAAGAACATTTTTTATTTTCAAATGCAACCAGCTCTCAGATAAGGGAACAAATACAGATCCCAAAGCAAATTTTTTTTTTGTACATTCCAGGAAGGACCAGTACATCGTGTATAGGTTATGTAGAATAGGCAATATGTCAGTTGTTATTTTAGGAGTACAGAAACCCATGTTCTCCCATTTCAGGCAGACTGCCAAGTCTTCTCATGCTATTCTAGGCATACAGGCAGCCGAGATGAAGCAACCAAACTGTATATTTAGTATGAAATGCACACATTCTGTCCACTGTGCTCCCACCTGGGGCTTCCTGAACTCTGCCCTGCTTCTAACCGTATACAAACATGAACTGCAAGCAGCTCGTGCTCCGTGCCTGTATTGTGAGAAATGTCCTCATCACTCCCACTCCACACATTTGTCACATGCCAAGTACAAAGTAAACACAGCAATGTCTGTTCTGATTTATACAGCACACTGAACCCTTCCAAGATGGTCTTGTGACAAACTTTTATACAATTTTTCCAACATAATGGCTTGCATGAATTGTCTCATTTAAAAAAAAGATATAGATTTTTAATATAGCACTGCCTTCTAAAAACAAAATGGTATTTACAAGAAAAGTCCTCCAATCAAGGGGTTTGTTCCTAATTTTAGGCTATGGTGTAGAGCAGGGGTGGCCAACCAGTGGCCCGTGTAGCCCTCTGATGTGGCCCGCGACCTCCTGCTCTGGAATGGCGGTTGGCAAGCCCAGATCGCAGGTTGCCGACCCGCCATACCACAGTATCAGTGTTGTGAATGAAGCTGGTGATAGAGGAAGAAAGTGGCTGCGGAGAAGAGCCCCATAAGCCATTGCTTCCTCTACAGCACTGGCTTTTGCCACAGGCGGAGTCTATGGCAAAGTTCAGCTAACCCTCAGGATAGACAGAGGTGCACCAAGCTGCACCCGCAGTGTGGGCAAACCAAGGCACATCAGTGTGAAAGCATTCTTAGGCCCTTTTCACATGACCAGCCCGACCAAATGGGACCCTCAATTAACCTCTATAGGGAGTCAGATGTCCGTTTACGCTCACCTACCTCCAATCCGAAAAACAGAAGGGAATTCGTCCCCTTCCATCAGGGTGGATCAGAGGTCCTATAGAGTAGCCGTGACCTGTCATCTGCCCGCTCGGCTCATTGTGGCCCGCGACTGGTTACCAAGTTGCTTAAGTGGCCCTCACTCTTCAAAAGGTTGGGCACCCCTGGTGTAGAGCCATGCAAATTATTTCTTTAGGACCCATCCACACCACACTATTGTGCGCTGAAGTGCATGTGCAATGTATGGTGTACTGCCTTAAACAGCAGCAACAAAATAAATGGGCTGAAACACACATTAAAAATAAGGCAGCTGTGCGTTATGCCACACTGCATTGTAGCCTGCATTCTTTGGGATGCCACTGGGTGCATTGGGATGCCTTTTACAATGAACGGAAACTCAGCCCACCCACTGTGTACTGCCATGAATGAATGACTTGTATAGCGCTACACATGCGAACTGAATCGCCTCTGGGCGCTTTTCCAGCCAGTGTCTGCTTGGCTGGTGCGGTCATTTTCCCCTGTAGGATCTCGACACGCTAGGGACACACAGAGATATATTAAAAGATCCAATTTACCTACCAGCATGTCTTTGAAGTGTGGGAGGAAACCGGAGTTCTCGGAGGAAACCCACGCAGACACAGGGAGAACATGCAAACTCCAGGCAGATGGTGTCGTGGTCGGGATTCGAACCAGCGACCCTTTTGCTGCTAGGCGAAAGTGCTACTCACTACACCACTGTGCTGCCATGTGCTGTCACAACTGTGTTAAGGAGTCTTATAAAAATATATATATTATAATATATCATTTTGAAATTTGCAGCTCAGTGTACAAATTTCAGCATCATCTCGGCTGAGCCAATAAAAATGGCTGAAGATCAGTTCGCAGAAGCCTATCTGGCCAAGGATGACAGCAGGCGGCGGGGAGCTCTGGGACACCACAGCGATGGATAAATCGTCAAGCTTTAGACCATCATTTAATCATATGTCCTTTATGCATGCCATTGCAGTTCCAATAATTAGACCTATAAATACATACTTCAGTTACATGCAAGTCGGTTGTAAAAAAACTGCAACCAGCCCCACCGATAAGTTAATGGACTTAAATAAAATTGCAAATAGCTTTTGCGCACATCCAAAAAAGACAACACCCAATTGTAATGAGCAGTCCATTTACAAATTTGGATATTTCATAATTATGTCCAATATGAAAGCCCATCCCAAGCACAAACATTTTTAAGGCTTCATGCAGGGGCATATACAAAAGTGTTCCAAATATGCTGCCAGAAAAAAAGCAGTTCGTGTTGTGCGTTTATGAACAAACTGTGTTCAAGTGGGTAGGAGTGTAAACTCAATTGGGTAGAACAGTGGTCTCCAAACTGCGGCCCTTTGGATACTATATATTCCACAATGGGGCATAACACCACCCCCCCCCCCTCCACTGACCCCAATGAAAGGGCGCAATTCCTCATAATGACACCAATAATGGGGCACAATTTCTCCCACAGAAAACAACAAATAGGCCCAATGACACCAATGATGGGCCACAATTCCTCCCACTGGCACCAAAGATGGCCCATTGTCCCCCCACTAATGTCTGGACCTCTCTACTCCAAATGGCCAAAGTCCATGCCCCCAAAAGTCTGAAGAAGGACAGTAAACTTGTCATTTGTTTAGAAAGTTTGGAGACCCCTGGGCTAGAATATCCATAAAATTCTAGCTACTAGAATTTATGTGTATATGCACCCATTTTACACACATATTGGTGTAAATTACACTGAAAAACACCTCTCTAAAAACACCCCTGAATGCTGCTCTAAAATACTCCTGTAAATGACAATGTGCATATGCACATTAGATAATCTTCAGCGGTGTAAATAAAAGAAATGTTAGATGCCTCCAACAAATGCATTTTGTCTGCCCCTGTGCACGACCCCTTAAAAGTACTCTGTAAAGGAATAAGTGTTCTAGCTGATGAAATATTACCTTTAAAACATCTGTAGGGTTGGCAATACATGAGGAAAATACTCCAGACAAAACGCCACAAAAAACATTAAGAACCAACGTCTCATCTGTGGGTTGAAAAAAAGTCAAATTAAATGTTAATTGAGCAAAAACATAATAATAATGCGCGTTTTAAACACATTCTTGTAACAGAGCTTCTATACGTCTGAATATTATAGATGGTTTTATTTTAATGGATAATAAAAATACTCTTATGTGTACAGTGCAATGCAGAAATTTTGGCTAGTCCCCCCCCAGCATTTTCTGTTCCATTCCTAAGCATATTAAACATATATCTAAGTAAGCTCACATCATTCAAAACTCAGATCAGAAACAAGTTATAGTGCCTTTCTTGCTCGAGATTGAGGACTTAAAGGGGTTGGAAAGGTACAATTTTTTGTTTCCCTAAATAGCTTCCTTTACCTTAGTGCAGTCCTCCTTCAGTTACCTCATCCTTCCATTTTGCTTTTAAATGTCCTTATTTCTTCGGAGAAATCCTCACTTCCTGTTTTTCTGTCTGCAACTCCACACAGTAATGCAAGGCTTTGTCCCTGGTGTGGAGTGTCGTGCTCGCCCCCTCCCTTGGACTACAGGAGAGTCAGGACGCCCACTAACACAAAGCTCTTTTCTCTATCTGCAACGTAGAGAGCGTCCTGACTCTCCTGTGGTCCAAGGGAGGCCCCGAGCACGACACGACACTCCACACCAGGGAGAAAGCCTTGCATTACTGTGTGTAGTTACAGACAGAAGAACAGGAAGTGAGGCTCTCAGAAGAAATAAGGACATTAAAAGCAAAATCGAAGGATGAGGTAAAGTGAAGGAGGACTGCACTAAGGTAAAGGAAGCTATTTAGGGGGAAATAAAATAAAAAATATTGTACTTTTACGACCCCTTTAAAAAGGAACCTCCACTATCCAATGTGCACTCCATAAAGTGCTTGTTTCTTAGTGTTGTCCTGGTCTCAAACCAAAATTTACATTTCAGAAGTTGCTTTCACAGGGTACGAGGGGCTCCTCGGAGTGGACATCTCACGAGGGCCTCTATAAAGCTTCAATAACTTTCAATAGTTTAGGCTGGATTCACACCCATGCAGCTTTAGTGCATTTTGCAGATTCGCACTACAGTCCATTTAACATGGTTTCCTATGGAACACATTCTGTAGGGCAAATCAGCTAAAAGCACTAAAAATGCATACGTGTGAATTCAGCCTTAGGCCCCTTTCAGACTGAGGCAGGAGCTGCGGTGGCGGTATAACGCCGCTAAAAATAGCGGCGCTATACCGCCGGAATTGCCGCGGGTATCAGCCGCTAGCGGTGCGGTATTAACCCCCGCTAGCGGCCGATAAAGAGTTAATATCGCCCGCAATGCGCCTCTATAGAGGCGCATTGCGGGCGGTATTGCCGCAGTTCCCATTGTTTTCAATGGGAAGGAGCGGTGAAGGAGCGGTATACACGCCGCTCCTCTCACCGCTCCAAAGATGCTGCTGACAGGAGATTTTTTTGTCTCCCGCCAGCGCATCGCCTCAGTGTGAAAGCCCTCGGGCTTTCACATTGAGTCTGCAGTGCAGGAGTTTTTCCAGGCGGGATAGCAGCGCTATTTTTAGCGCTTTACCGCCTGAAAAACTCCTCAATGTGAAAGGGGCCTTATAGTATAGAATCAGATTGAAGGCCAAAAGTGATAAAAGCAATTATCTAAGGCTCTAAAGGAAATACCATTTCAAAATTTTATTCTGAAGCAAAACGTCTAAGATTAATAGCTTTTATTAATTACTTTTCTCCTCCCACTTGCGGAAAATACCACCGGCTTTTTAGAAGTATCACCAGTATATTTATAAGTATTTGATTTATTTTTCGTAGCATGCCTAGGAGCTTACATCAATGACTCAAACATGGGAGTTGCTTGACAGATTAAACTTTATACATACCTTCAGGGCGATCAACAAACATTCTCTTCAGGCTCTGATAAGTGCCTATTTTAATAGTGCCATAGGACGCTTGGCGAAGCATTGCTGGTGCAATCCTATGCAGATTAAAAAATAAAAAAACGCTTTACAACAACTTTAATAACTACATACATTAGCAAACAGTGCCTTATACAGTATGTGATGACAGGTGCAATCTTTTAAGACCCCTTTCACACTGGGGCGTTTTTCACTTTAGCGCTAAAAATAGCATCTGTAAAGTGCCTGAAAGAAGCCTCATCTGCAATCCCAATGTGAAAGCCCAAGCGCCTTTACACTGAAGTGCTACGCTGGCAGGGCATCAAAAAAAGTCCTGCAAGCAGCTCCTTTGCCGCAATTTAGGAGGTCCTAAAGTGCCCCTTCCCATTGAAATGAATGGGAAGCGCCTGCAAAGCACATTGGGAGGGGCGCTTTTAATCGTTTATTCGGCCACTAGCGGGGGTTAAAAGCGTCAGTTTTAGCGACGCTTTTTGGGGGCGCGCTCCAACTCAAAAGATTTTTCATGACATGGAATGAAGCAGCATATAAAATATGTTTATACCACATATGATCAAGATGGTTTCATTAGGTCAAAGGCACTTGAAATCAAGTTTATCATTTGTAAAGAGCATTATAGTGTAGCAGACACTTTGCATTCCCTATGGATATTTATGCAGGATTATAATGCACTAGTTCGGTGTCGCTTGGTTGATACATGTTATTCACAGATAAAATGGTGTTTGAAGTGTACGTTATCACTGATAATCGCCCCCCTCATTACCTAGGTATGTCAGCAGTGCAACACTTTTATTATTCTTTAACCACTTGCTTACTGGGCACTTTAACCCCCCCCCCCCCTTCTGCTCAGACCAATTTTCAGCACGGTCACATTTTGAATGACAATAGCACGGTCATACAACACTGTACCCAAATGTAATGATTAATTTATCATTTTTTCCCCCCACAAATAGAGCTTTCTTTTGGTGGTATTTGATCACCTCTGCGGTTTTTATTTTTAGTATATATTAAAAAAAATTATATAAAATGTTGCAAACGGGTAATTTTTCTTCTTCATTGATGTACGCCGATGAATCTGTACTGATGAGCTGCTCTGGTGGTCACCAATAATGAGCACTGATGGGTGGCACTGGCAGGCGGTATTTTTGGGCACAGTGGAGGCAGATGTACCTCCTTCCTCTTCGGGACCGATGTCTGAGCAAACCGGTGATCGTTTTTATTTTTCTTCTCACGCTGATCACGGGGTAATGGGCCGGGACTGGCCGCTTACATGGATCTGTGATCCACAGAGTCTCAGTGACTCGGTGATCACAGCGCGCGCCCTGCAGGGGGCACGCATTGCGCGTGCAAAGGGGAGGACGCAGATTTTCAGGCCCGTGCTGTGGCTGCCATTTGACTATAGCGCGGGCCTCAAGTGGTTAAATTTATTGACTGAACCGCTTGCTTTGCAGAATTCATTTCCAATTGGACTATTGTAGGACCTCAACAGAGAATCATGTGGATTTAGGTGAAGGGTCAGTCTGGTGTTTGTACACGGCAGACGATTTTGTAATCAATTTAAATAGGAGGTCATATCAGAGAGAAATAACTTCTAGTAACAGTTACCTGTCTGGCTACTCAACACAAAAAGTATTGTGAACAAAAATACATTTCTTCATAACTATGGCATTTACATTACGGAAACTACAGCACAAAAAAAATACTTTGATAAAAACATAACCATTTTAGCTACGAGGGTCACCAGCTGTCTGCATTGGATTGCTATTCAGAGGATATTTAGCAGGCTGCATTCATTTATGCCTTTTACACCAGCTTAGAGTTCAATGTTTAACCACTTGGGATCCGCGCTATGGACAAAAGACGTCCACAGCGCGGCTCTCAAGTGCCGAATGGACGTCCTGTTGTTGTCATTCCCCATGCGAGGCGCGCAGTGGGGAAACAACGTGCCTGGCGCATCGCTGGGAAGCCGATGCGAGTGCCTGGCGGCCGCGATGTCCTCTGGGTACCCGCGATCGGCGGTGACAACAGGGACGTGGAGCTCGGTGTGTAAACACAGAGCTCCACGTCCTGTCAGGGAGAGAGGAGACCGATCTGTGTCCCTTGTACATAGGGACACAGATCGGTCACCTCCCCCAGTCAGTCCCCTCCCCCCACACAGTTAGAACACACCCAGGATACACATTTAACCCCTTCCTCACCCCCTAGTGTTAACCCCTTCACTGCCAGTCACATTTATACAGTAATTAGTGCATTTTTATAGCACTAATCGCTGTATAAATGTGAATGGTTCCAAAATAGTGTCAAAAGTGTCCGATGTGTCCGCCGCAATATCGCAGGCCTGACAAAAAAAAAATCTATCCCCTATTTTGTAGGCGCTATAACTTTTGCGCAAACCAATCAATATATGCTTATTGCGATTTTTTTTAACAAAAATATGTAGGAGAATACGTATCGGCCTAAACTGAGGGAAATTTTTATTTAAAAAAATGGGATATTATTATAACAAAAAGTAAAAAATATTGTGTTTTTCCCCCCAAATTTTCTGTCTTTTTATGTTTATAGCGCAAAAAAAAAAAAAATTGCAGAGGTGATCAAATACCACCAAAAGAAAGCTCTATTTGTGGGAAATAAAAGATTAAAATATAATTTGGGTACAGTATTGTATAACCGCGCAATTGTCATTCAAAATGCGTCAGCGCTGAAAATTGGTCTGGGCACGAAGGGGGTTTAAGTGCCCAGTAATGAAGTGGTTAAAGGGAATTTGCCACGCAAGAAGCATTGACGTTGCCCTTTGCTAATCTTGCCTTCTGAAAATGCATGTTAATTGGCTTTCTCCCCGGCCCTCTTGCACAATACTATGGGGTGGATTTACATAAGTGAACACCATGCACAGCTGCCCCCAATTTGCACTCACAAGTTTTAGTAAGGGCCAGTTCACACCAGACGCATTTCCGTGTGCATTTTTCCTGCACTAAATGACGCAGTTCCGTGTGCTTTTGTTCTGCACAAAAATGCATGCAGTGTTTTTCATGTATTCTAATGGCTCTAGTTCACACCATGCAGTCAGGTTCCGGTGCAGAAACTGACTGCATGGTGTGAACAAGAGCCACTGGAATACATGGAAAACACTGTGCATGCATTTTGTGCAGAACAAAAGCGCACGGAACTGCGTCTGGTGTGAACTGGCCCTTAATCAACCTCTTGGTGTCACTGTATGCAAACTATTCATGCTCTTTAAAAATGTACTTATCCTCCTTTCTCTTCCCTGAGAAAGGAGGATACAGAGTCACAGTTCAGCCAAAGCACATACAGAAAATATTAAAGTCTTACTTACCCAGAGTACAGCGCTTTAAATCCCTCCTCTTTGCCTATTCTGACAAGTGCATGGAGCATTCCTCGGTAGCGGATTTCTTTGTATTTTGCATCATTTGCTTGCCCTTGTACCTGCAGCCGTGTTTTTGTCAAGTCTATAGGAAAAGTGCCTAGGTGAAAAAATAAAGAGGTTAGTAAATAAGGGCTTTCAGAATTAACAATGGATCCTATAACAGTGGTCATGGCCTCCTGTTCTCAGGGCCCACTAACAGGCCAGGTTTGCAAGATAACTGAAATACATCACAGGTGATATCATTTGCTGCTCAGTGATTGCAGTATTCTAGTCTGCATCTCCCCAAGGTAATACATAAAACCTGGCCTGTTAGTGGGCCCTGAGGACTGGAGTTGATAACCACTGCTGCAACATGACGGTTCCTTGCCCAACAGGTGTCCAATCACCTAGTAGTAGCAAAAGACCCCTTTCACACCGAGGAGTTTTTCAGGCTTTCACACTGAGGCAATGCGCTGGCAGGAGAGAAAAAAAATCTCCTGCTAGCAGCATCTTTGGAGCGGTGAGAGGAGCAGTATGTAAACCACTCCTTCCCATTTAAAACAATGGGAAACCGCGGTAATACCTTTATCAGCCGCTAGCGGGGGTTAATAACGCACCACTAGCGGCCGAATCCCGCAGCAATTCCGACGGTATACCGCCACCGCGCCTCCCGCCCCAGTGTGAAAGGGGCCTAACCCTATTGTAATGATTATATGTAGGATAAAGATTATTCATTTTAATTAACATTTCTGTGGGTTAAAATTAGTGTATGTATTAGTTTGCATTTACCTTTACCATGGGTTGCAACTAATTACAGGGAATTTTAAAGGTACTGTGGACTGTTCCATATAGATATTGGAAATCATTCACAAGCCATATATCCTTTCCTGGCAATTTTGTATAACAGGTCAGTAAAATAATGAAACTTTTTTTTTGTGACAGCTCTGCCAGCTTCAGCATTCTGAACTTTCCCACAGTACATATATTAATAATGAAAAGGTGTCCTTTAGCAAACAATGTAGAAAAACAGAAGCTTCGGGGCATTGGTGTACAAAGCAAGCCAGTACATCGCACTGCTGGAATTACAAATATGAACAAGTATACTATGGGGGTTATTTACTAAAGGTAGATCCACTTTGCACTACAAGTGCAAAGTGCTCTTGAAATTGCACTGGAAGTGCAGTTGCTGTAAATCTGAAATGAGGGGGAAGCTCTGCTGATTTTATCATCCAATCATGTGCAAGCTAAAATGCTGTCTTTATTTTCCTTGCATGTCCCCCTCAGGTCTACAGCGACTGCACTTCTAAGAGCACTTGTAGTGCAAAGTGGATTTTACTTTCGTAAATAAACCCCCCCCCCCCCCATGTCTAAAAAAAAAAAAAAAAAAAAAAAACTTTTTAGTATCCAAAAAGGCCAATTAGGTTTGCTGCCAACTCCAACCCTGCCCCCTCTAAGAACTGCACAAAGTAGAAGCCTCAATAAATCACAGACAGGCTCATCCAGTGCAGAAAGGGTGAGCTCCCTGTCAGCTTAAGCACCACCAATGTGTGCGTATTATAATAATAAAAAATAAAAAAAAGTAGTCAATTACAAAATACTGTGTATGAATAAGGAAAGAGGAAGCAACTGCGCTAAGTAAATAAATGTCGATTGATAAGCAGCAATTATGTCAAACAAACACAAAAGAATATACGGAAAAAAAGGATAACTGCGCTAAACCAGAAATGTACACGTAAATGTACAGATCTTGTGACAAATATGAAAAGTACAATAAACGTATGCCCAAGTGTATATCAAAAATACAGGCCAAAGAGCAGTGGCCTTTAAGGGTTAAGTGACTATATACTAAACAAATGAGCTCCAGGTCCCTGGATGCCCAAATCTATAAGTGAAAAAAAAAAAAAAAAAAAAAATAACAGTAACGGTGTATCACAATTGTCGGTCGGTCACCAGAATTAGCAATAAGTGATTTGCACTAGAAACGGAAATTGTGACATAAACAATTAATATTGTAAATAGTCCAAAGAAAAAGGAAGTCCATAATATGACTGTTGGAAACACCCGTGCAGATTGAAACCATGCGACTATCCGTGGGATAAATTATCCAAAAGTGAATCCACCACCAGTGATCGCAAGCCGCTTACCAGATTATAAGGTCCCTACGGACCAAGCCCAGCATGTAACTCCTCAGTAAACGAAGTTGGTATCCAGATGTAAGCAGACTCCACAATGGTATTCACATAAGCCAAATAAAGAAAAAAGGAAATGCTTCCATAGCATAAAACGCTCGCGCCGCCCGACACGTTTCGTGAAAGAATCACTTCGTCTCGGGGGACTTCGTGCCCCTATAGACGAAGTGAATCTTTCACGAAACACGTCGGGCGGAGCGAGCGGCATTCCTGTGTCATCCCCTCTCAACCTTCTACTCTCCACGAGCAGTCCTGTTGCCTGTAAGCGTCCGGCCGGAGCTGCATGGCAGAAATGTTTTATTGAATCTTCTGAAATGTGAGTGAAATATCTGCTAAATTTATTTTAATAAAGTTACATTTGGTTTTATGCTATGGAAGCATTTCCTTTTTTCTTTATTTGGCTTATGTGAATACCATTGTGGAGTCTGCTTACATCTGGATACCAACTTCGTTTACTGAGGAGTTACATGCTGGGCTTGGTCCGTAGGGACCTTATAATCTGGTAAGCGGCTTGCGATCACTGGTGGTGGATTCACTTTTGGATAATTTATCCCACGGATAGTCGCATGGTTTCAATCTGCACGGGTGTTTCCAACAGTCATATTATGGACTTCTTTTTACAATATTAATTGTTTATGTCACAATTTCCGTTTCTAGTGCAAATCACTTATTGCTAATTCTGGTGACAGACCGACAATTGTGATACACCGTTACTGTTATTTATTTGTTTATTTATTTTTTCACTTATAAATTTGGGCATCCAGGCACCTGGAGCTCATTTGTTTAGTATATAGTCACTTAACCCTTAAAGGCCACTGCTCTTTGGCCTGTATTTTTGATATACACTTGGGCATACGTTTATTGTACTTTTCATATTTATCACAAGATCTGTACATTTACGTGTACACTACTGTGTATGAATACTTGAGATTTAAAATTTTCAGCCAGTGAGTAGAGCTCCAAAAGCCTTTCCACATTTCTAAAGCCTTCCTTTTCAGCTTTCCCCACTTCAAAGTAGTTGTAAACCCTTACCTATACCCAGTGAAGTGAGTGGCCTCAGGTGATGCCCAGAGATTAAACAAATCCTCCTACATAAAGGTGTACCTGTTTATCTACATCAGTGTGTGTCCCTACATCCCTTTAGGCTGGGTTCACACTGCCGCGTGGAGCGGCTCACAGCAGGGGTACGGAACGTCCTTGTTCACGTCAGATTTCGGTCCGCATTTTTGGCTGAATTCGGAACAGGAGACACACAGGACTCAGACTCCTGTGCAATTGCTCCGCAACCATCCTGGAGCTGGTCACAGTCACCCGACATGCGAATTGGATGCGGAGGAAAAACTGCATCCAATTCACAATAGTGTGGACCCAGCCTTAAAGAGCAGAATTTACACAGAATCTCAGCTCAAAGCATGGGGAGACATCAGTGAGGAGAGTGCCGATTGGAGAGAAAAAACGCATCCCCCTCCACATAGCTCACAGGAACAGAGCTTGGGTGTGGGGTCACTCTGCTGGACGTACCTCCCGTGACACCATTTTTCTCTTGGAGTCAGAAAAACTCCTTAGAAGTTACTCATTCTTATAGCAGAGGAATAAGGCGGTGGACAGAAATGACACTTAGTGCTCTGGATTGAGACAAGTACACACACACACACACACACACACACACACACACACTATAGAAAGATATGCTTTGTTCACATTTCATGTCAGAGGTTTACAATCACTTTAATAAAAAACGCCCCCAGCTTACAACCAACACAGAGGAATTTCATCTAACAGGCTACAGTTTTGCCTTCTAGCAAATGCTCACAACTTACCACATTCTGCTGTAATGGACGCTAAACCTCCATATATAAACGGCTTCCAGTTTATAGCAGACATGTTCAATTCTGGAGTCTCTATTTTGCCTGTAATATTCAAAGTATTATTATTCCAGGTTATGATCAAGACATTACATGAACAAGGCTCCAAGTACATTATTAAAAAAAAACAATAACAAACCACACCTGACAGGCGGACCTGAACAGTCCAACCGTGTGAAAGGGGCCTAAATCTTATGGAAGACACATTCTTTTGAATAACTTCTAAGGAACAGGAGCTCAGTATTTCCGGCAACAATATACAAGAATGTGCAGAGCAAATCACTACGATACATTCTGTTCCAGACAAATGCAGGGTAATGAAGTAAAACTCCTCCATTAAAATTCCTTCTTATGCAAATTAGGATTTGTGCAATACAGCTCACTTACATTTAACTATTCACACACTTCACAAATCACAGGGAGTTATCTCTAAAATGATACAATTGTATTTGCTAAATGAGCTACAATAGCAGAACTTAGGTGCTCATGCGGTTTTTCCAATTTTTTGTACTCGGAGCTTCCTTTTTATACAGCTTACACCCCCCATCCCCCCTCAGGTATGTGGGTGCCCCTTTTGCCTGCTGAGAGTCCTGCTGGTCTCTCCACCAAGTGCATAATTCTGTTTTAGGGTTCATGAGTTTTGTTTTTTCCCTGTAGAAGCAGAGGAATATTTTGAGTTCAGCATTTAGAAGCAGGGGGGGGGGGGGGACAACAACACCCCCACACACCCTTCTCTGGTTTTTGAAGCTTTCGGGCAGAACCCCCACCCAGCTAAACTCTACTAAACAGTGTACAAAAACCATGTATGGATCGTCATTTTCTTTCTGCCAAGTGAACTAGTATTTTTGTTTAGATGCCCAGTGTGCATGAAGCCTAAGAGCTACAAGCTTATGTGCAGTCATGCCAGCAGAGATCAAAAGCCAAGCCTCTCCTGCTCCCCCCTCCACAATGGAGACTGACAGTGGCCCCTGAGTCAGTGTGGCTTTAGCTCTGGGTCCCCCTAGGGAATGGCTGCAAATAAGGTTGCAAGTCAAAAAAGGGAAGCATGCACATAGTGGGACTCCATAGTTCCCAGCAGACACACACACACACACACACACACACACACACACAGTTGGCCAGTGCTACCTGGGGACAGTAGTAGGCCTCATTCACATAGGTGTACCCAAATGTACACCCATGTGAGGGCTGTGCTGTGCCTGTATGGAATACACAGGCGTTCTTTGCATCTGTGTGCAGGCAGTCCCCATTCATGTCAACTGGGTCGCAATGGCAGCATGGACACACATCCGCTGCTCCCAATTTGACATCCATGTAGGAGCAGGTGCCCAAATGTTTAGGAACACATACCAACACCAACAGGGCTGCAACACACACTTTTCTTTGTGTTAAACACGTGTTGTGCCTTGTTAACCAGCAAAAAAAAATAAAAATAAAGTCGTCACCCCTGGCTCTTGATATAAAAAAAAAAAAAAAATTAATAATAATAATCTTATTTTAGGAGAATAAACAGTAATGAAGTGGAGCCAGCACATCATATGCCAGAAAGAACCACACAAGTGAAGCCTTGGCTGCATGAGCAGTAAGTGTGCTGAATTCCATGCCAAGATGCAATAACTCACACTGCATCAGCTGATACAAAGCACACAGACATAAAAGAGGAGTGTCACCGTCCTCCAGCAAGGTCATAGCAGGAAATGTCCCCAGGATCCACCTGAATGTCCCGTTCTCTGGGATCTGACAGAGGCAGACAAACTTGTTTTATGAGGCCTGATAGGGTGTTAAGTAAGGGTATTCAACAAATTCTTGACAGTATATTGAAAGCAACAAGAAAATTCTCGCAATGCCCGCTTTAAACCAATTTTCTTTGTTTGTAGCAGGGCGCGATACAAAAAAGTGAGAAAGTGAATGTTTTTGGCTGAAAAACAGTAGGGAAGGAGCTCAGGTGTGTTGGGCTCCTAGTCTGAACCCACCTGAGATATCCCACCAGGAACCTGGCACTATCAATCATAAGCAGGGAGGGCAATTCCCCATAGCCACTCATTTACATGTCCCATGCAAATTGTGGCTGGGAATGTCTTGGCCACTTATGACTGGCTATCCATAGCAACAGCTTCATCCCTAAAACACCAGCCAACGCGTACACGCTGGTGTGCATTGTGAGGCGTTACAGGTACATGTTGAGTATATTTGCCAGCACACCACAGATCATCATGTAGAGTTCCAAATGGGTTTTTATTGAAGCATGATCACATCGCAAAAAAAAAAAAAAAAAAAAAAAAAAAGTGGCACAACATTTTTTTTTGAGTCATGCAGGACCCCTTCTTCAGGCATCACATGTCTGACAAAGGGGTCATGCGTGACTCCGAAACATTGCACTTCCTTTATTTTGTGATGCGATCATGCATCAATAAAAAAACATTTGGATGCCACTTGATGACCCGTGGTGTGCTGGCAAATATCCTAATTTTGGCTTTCTGATCCAGTGTCCTGCTGGTGGTTGCTGCAGCACCCAGAACTCTAAGGCCAGGTTCACACCTATGCGAATTGAGTGCGGCTTAAACCGCATCCAATTCGCAGAACATTTTAAAAATACATTGTTTTCAATGAGGCTGGTTCACATATGTGCGATGCATTCGCACTGCGCATTGCCGCCAAACCGTGTGCGTCTTTTAGGCATTGCGGTGCGGCTCAGGTGCGAATTCAAGCCCATTATCTTCTATGGGTACGCAGCTGATTCGCAGATGTGTTTAGTTCTCTTCAGGAATTTCTCTCATTCATCTAAAACCGTTGCTAATCTGCTGAACACTTCTCTTATCTCTCTACAGAGAAAAGAGAGCTGAAATTTGCACAGCACTAGTGTGATTCCGGCCTAAAGCTTTCTCTAGGAACGTGTGCAATTGGAAATATGGAGTACAACTAGTTATTGTACATGTGGTGCAGTGAGACACAGGTATGCTGCATTTGTATGCATTGTGGCGTAATGGTTTTCTGTGTGCCCTTGCATTGAGCCTGGGCTGATCTATGCAGATATGCTGTGAATGTGCCCAAGCTCAATATACACATTACATACAAGCAGACTGAAATAGGATAATCCTTATAGCACACTGCTGGCTAAACACAGAGCTCTGAACCCAATGAACTCAGGCCAGGAACAAGAAGAAATAATTCTCTGCTACACGTCACGCCACAGTTTAGATTTCCAGCACAAAGTACCAGCTTTAAAGTCCACCCGAGGCACTCCTTGTATAATATCCTCTTAAAGCGAGGGTTCACCCAAAAATATGTTTTTAACATTAGATTCAGGCGAGTTGTTAGAATCACAATCGGGTGTTTTTTTTAAAAATCGTTGCCGTACATACCGTTTTATAGATATATGTTCACCGCGGCTTCCGGGTATAATCTGCGGGACTGGACGTTCCTAATCGATTGACAGGCTTCTTACCGTCGCATACAGCGCGTCACGAGTTGCCGAAAGAAGCCGGACTGCGAGTCGGCTCTATAAGGTGCCTACGCACCGACGTTCGGCTTCTTTCGGCAACTCGTGACGCGTTGTATGCGACGGTCGGAAGCATGTCAATCAATTAGGAACGCCCAGTCCCGCAGATTATACCCGGAAGCCGCGGTGAACATATATCTATAAAACGGTATGTACGGCAACGATTTAAAAAAAAAAAAAAAAAAAAACACCCGATTGTGATTCTAACAACTCGCCTCAATCTAATGTTACATTTGTTTTTTTGGGTGAACCCCCGCTTTAAGCAAAGCCCTATAGACAGCTCTTAAAAACTGAACTCTAGGGAAAACAAATCTTCCCTTGAACAAGGGGCTGCTACCGCACTGCAGGGGTTAAACACTTTTGTATCTAGGGGGACATAGTTATGCTGATGGGTCAGTCCTGCATCCTCTTCTCCCCCAAGTCCTGACGTCATCATGTACAATGCGGAGCCCATATCACTGCACTAGATGTGAGAATGCCAAGGGACAGTCCACTGCAACAGAATATGGGGAGAAGAGGAAAGTGCCAGCTACTAGAGCAACCAAAAATCAAAAAAACATAAAAAAAAAAAATATTCTGGCTCCCTAGACATAAACTAGCATTTAACCATTGCAGTGCTGGTGCAGTCCAACTGCAAAGAAAGATTTCCCTTCCCTAGCAATAGGCTTTAAGGGCTTGTGTGTGGTGTAGGCCAGTGGTCATCAACTCATGTCCTCAGGGCCCACCAACAGGCCAGGTTTGCAAGATAACTAAAATACATCACAGGTGATATAATTTGCTGCTCAGTGATTGCAGTATTCTAGTCTGCATCTCCCCAAGGTAACACATAAAACCTGGCCTGTTAGTGGGCCCTGAGGACAAAGTTGATGACCACTGGTGTAAGCACATTGAGGGGCTGTGCAATGCATTGTTACAACTGTTTTTACTTTATTGAAATATCACACAATGACACTTTATTCAAGCCCATGCACTGCAGTGCATTACTGCAGTGTAGTGCAGGGAGTTGTGCTGCATAAGGCCGCTTATACATGGAGTGGCTCTGTTAGATTCCGCCTGCTTAGTGGGGAATCTGTCCACTGATCACCACTGAGCAGGTGGATGGCTGGTCCATGTCTGCTGCACTTATGCAGAATGGACACAGACAGCTTTCCTCTCTGGGCGGTCAGATGTAAACGGACCACCCGTTTGTTTACACCTGACTGCCACCCAATCAGATAGACGGATGAGCCATTAATCCGTTTTTTTTTTTTTTGCAGGTATGAATAGGATTGAATGTCTGAGGGTGTCAGACATTTTCATTGACCCCCCGCCACTCCATAGAGGAGACCTGATCTGCCCGCCCATGTCAAAGGACCCTAAAAACGTACACACATACATTTCTTATGACACACACACAAAATGGTGTGAATACAATAGGACCCCCCCCCCCCCCTACGCGGCCTTGCTTTGAACCAGCATTGTTCTATACAGATCACCAGATTTGGAGTGAACAAGCCCGTATCAAACAGAAAGCCAAAAGTATAAACTCTTTGTTAAAAAAATCAGACAACACCAGAATGGGTTAAACACTTATTTTGGGTAAACAGAACCGATCCATCCAGTTAGACCATATTACAGGAGATGTTCACAAGCAGGCAAAACATTGGTGTATTTGTTTTAAATTGAAAGCACAAGGCTTTATTACAGTTACAGCCTTGCCTCATTTAACACATTTACAGGAGCAAAGTAACAGATGGCAAGGAACATTTGAAATCTGATGGTGGTACCATTAATAAATGCATGCGATGGCTATAATAAAAAAAATACTATGAAAACACAAGAGCTCGGGAGAAGTTTCACGTTACTCTCCTTAGGCCCCATGTACACGGGACGGTGCTAAACATAGGTTCAGAGGCAATTGGACGCTTTTTTTAAACTACCCCTGAACTCATTCTATGTTATCCTATGTGACCATGTACACAGTCTCGTTTATTAACGTTTTTTAGGCAGTTGCGTTTAACAGCGTTTCTTTGAAAGCAAAAAATAAAATGGGTTCAGACACAGATGATTGCAACGTTTCAGACGCCAAACGCGACTAAACTACGTTTAGCAGAGTTTCCTTTATCTGCGTTTTTGGGCATTTTTGGCAATGCTTCTAAACACAAACGCGACAAAACGCTGCTAAACGCAGCACGTAAACGCGGCAAAACGACGTTTTAAACGTGGGTTACTATCTGTCAAGTTTAATCATTTAGGAGCAATTGTAAAAACGTCCCATGTACATGGAGCCTTAGACATTAAAGCGGTAGTTCACCCTCCTTTCAATCATTAGACCATTAAATTCGGCATCGTAGCGCGAGCTACGGTATGCCGGTCTTAAATTTTTAATCCCCGTACTCACTGTGGTATCGCTGATTGAAGAAATCGACTCCCGCGGGGAATGGGCGTGCCTATGGAGAGGGAGGATGATTGACGGCCGGCTCTGGCACGTCACGCTCCCCGAAGACAGCCGGAGTAGGTCTCGGCTATTCACGACGCCTGCGCACAGGCTATGCGCAGGCGCCGTGAATAGCCAAGCCTATTTCGGCTATTTCCGGAGAAGCGTGACGTGCCAGGGCCGGCCGTCAATCACCTTCTCTCACCATAGGAACGCCCATTCCCCGGATTCTTCAATCAGCGATACCGCAGTGAGTACGGGCATAAAAAATGTAAGACCGGCATACCGTAGCTCGCGCTACGATGCCGAATTTAATGGTCTAATAAAAAAAAACTTTTTTTTTTTTTTTTAACAGGGCGAACCCCCGCTTTAAAGTGGTACTACAACTTATACCTACAGGCAAACCTATAATAAGGCTTACTGTCAATATCCGCTAAACTTGCACAGTTTAGAAGATATTCAGAGTGCATGTAGCCAGTGATGTGAATGTGCGCTAAAGGTCCGGCATACAGTGCTGGACCTTCAGAACTCGTGGCGTCATCACAGCCACTCTGTGACAGCACAGCGCTGGAGGGCTTCGTTCTAAGGCAAGTCTCTTATACAACCTCCCGCCCAGACCAATTTTTAGCTTTCAGCGCTGTTGCACTTTGAATGACAATTGTGCGGTCATGCTACACTGTACCCAAACTAAATTTTTATCATTTTGTTCCCACAAATAGAGCTTTCTTTTGGTGGCATTTGATCACCTCTGGGATTTTTATTTTCTGCAAAAAAAATAACCGAAAATTTAGAAAAAAACAAAACAAAAAAAAAAAAAACTTTTTTTGTTTCCGTTATAAAACATTGTAAATAAGTACGTTTTCTCCTTTACTGATGGTACTGCACTGACAAGGCAGCACTGATGAGCACCGATGAGCACTAATATGCGGCATTGATAGGCGGCACTGATGGGCACGGATAGGCAGCACGGATAGGTGGCACTAACGTACTAATGTATTTGTTGTACTAATGGATGCCAGTGCCAAACAATAATGCCTGCCAATCAGTGATGCCCATTGTGGGCACTGATTGGCATCCTTTTTTGTGATTGTCATCCCTGGTGGTCTAGGGTGGCATACCTGTGGTGGGCATCCCTGGTGGTCTAGTGGCATCCCTGGTGGTCCAGTGTGGGCATCCTCGGGGGGGGGGGGGGCTGCGCTGATAATCGATCAGCGCAAACCCCCCCTGTCAGAGGAGCAGCCGATCAGCTCTCCTCTACTCGCGACAGACGCGAGTGAGGAAAAGCCGATTACCGGCTTTTCCTGTTTACATCGTGATCAGCCGTGATTGGACACGGTAGATCACGTGGTAAAGAGTCTCCGTCGGAGACTCTTTACCTAGATCGGTGTTGCGGGGTGTCAGACTGACACCCTGCAACAACGAACGCCGCGATGCGCGCAGCGGCTTAATATTCTGAGGATGTCATATGACGTCCAGTCAGGATATTCAAACCACTTTGCCGACGTCAATCTGCAATGGGCAGGCGGCAAGTGGTTAAAGACGACCTTCTGTTCCTCCCCCTCCAAAAACACAAAGACAAACAAACAGTGAAAAGTCAGTAGCTACAAGTACTGTAGCTGCTGACTTTATTAAGAAAACACTTACCTGTCCAGGGATCCAACGGCATCCAGACCCAGACTGTTTTTTCGGGTCCCCAGCGCGGTTTACTTTGGGAACCCAGATGCAACTCCTTGCAGCTTTACAGCCAACTTCCCATTGCACCTTATGAAGTGTCCTGCAGGCTCCTGGGACCCATTAAATGTCCCAGAGGGCTGCAGACAAAGACAGAGGTACCCGCTTCCCACTCAAAAAAAGGGGGCGGAATTTCCCCTTTTAGGGTGAAGATCCACTTTAAAGCCCAAATCTGGGAATTACACAAAAATTACTCTTGCAGTGCCCCCTCCACACTGCAAGCATTACAAATACTTGTTAACCGTTTCCCATCTGCTCTATATCTGATTGATGGCTACAGCGCAGACCTACATTGCCGTAGTGATCATAGATCGCAGTAAGGGGACTACCCCTTACCACGTGATCAGCTGTCAGCCAATGACAGCTGACCATGTGATGTAAACAGAGTGAGAAAAGAAGATTACCGCCTTCTGTGTAAGCGACATCGGTCCCGAAAAGGAAGAGGCACAGCCACTTCATCTGTGCCCACCAGTACCGCCTGTCTGTGTCCACAGTGCATATCAGTGCCGCCAATCAATGCCATCCAGCAGTGCCACCTTATCAGTGCAGCCTCATCAGCTTACATCAATGAAGGAGAAAAAATTACCCGTTTGCAAAATATCAAACTTTTGTATTTTTTTTATTAAGAATAAAAAAAAACAGAGGGGATCAAATACCACAAAAAGAAAGCTCTATTTGTGGTGGTGGTGGGGGGGGATGATAAAAATTCCATTTGGGTACAGTGTTGTATGACCACGCAATTGTCATTCAAAGAGTGAGAGTGCTGAAAATTGGTCTGGGCAGGAAGGGGGCTTTAAGTGCCCAGTAAGCAAGTGGTTAAATGATCCCCTCCTGCTGCATTTAGTAGAATGCAACCTGTAAGCCACCCTGCAACTGTATGCAGTGATGCAGCATTTGTGGCTCCAGAAAAGGTCCTACTCGGTTACGCCTTCAGTGCCACATACTATAAAAGTCGTATGAAAGTCGGACTCCAAAGTTGCACTGAAAACCATCTAGTGTGAAAGGAGCCTGAAGGTGAGGAGGTGACCTACTGCCTCCTGAACAAGCGGAGCGTAGGAAAGAAGAAAGCCCCGGAGCGATTATCAAGGTAACTATTACAACCTTTTACTCCTCCTCTCCCTACTAACTTTCAGCATTTTCTGCAGCGGATCACCCAAGCCCGTCACACACAAATAGTGGTCAGTGTATACCGCTGGTTGTTCAGCGGACGCTCGGTCTAACAACTGGCTTCTGTCCAACAGTCCTGCTGGAAAACCTGCATATGATCAGTGCTTGCAGCCAATAGCAGTGTAAACTGAGGGGAGGAGCCTGCGCTGTCAGGATACGATAGGACAGCAGGAGAGATCCATGCATGCACGTGCCTTGCGTCTTTAGAGCAATTTCAAAGCCACAGATCAGTGCGATTTGCACCACGTGTGACTTTGTTTGACAGTCTATGCAAGTCCCAAAAAAAAAGAGGGGGGGGGGGGGGGGGAGCAGGGTTGCCAACTTCCAGTAAATTTACAAACAGTTTGTAAAGTCTGTACTTTTTCCATCTGTCCTTGAATGCCCATTAAGGACATGTGGGCTGCATGTCCGTAACTGACATTCATGGACAGATGCAACAATTATGGATTTTACAAACCGTTCGTAAATGTTCTGAAAGTTGGCAACCCTGGGCGGGGTGCAGGATCCTTTTTTTGGGTCACTGTGATTTGCCAGCAACTTTTCATGGAATTGTCAAACCACATTGTTGTGAACAAGGGCTTACAGAGTACGCAGCGTCTTTATCTTTCAGCTCCTTCTCGTGTTACAGTTTAAGCTGGTGCCATAACCACTGCCCCATGTGCCCTGCTTTAGGGGGGGGAGGGGGGCTCCATACAATGTTCAGGATTAATGACAACCTGGGACTGAGCCTGTACAACGCGTGTCACCGCAGCCAGCATGCAACAGGGTGACAACACAGGAACAGAATTAGGAGAGCGTTGTCACCCCAAGACTTTATCAGGAGGTATTACTATAAGAAGAGGTGAGGGATTGGGTGCACTCCTGCCCAAGCTTGTGGCACTGATAGAGAGAACAGGAAACTAGTGCCAGGATGATCCATGTACCAAGGAGACATCTGCTGGAGGCGTGTCCTCAGAGGGGGCGGGGTCGGAATGCACTCTAATAAGGACAAAAATGTACAAATAAAGCTGTCACCAGTCATACATACAATGAAAGGTCTCCTCCACCACCACGTGCCCCCACTATAATCATCACACTGGCATAGAAAAGGCAATAATCAAAACCCCGGCCACCCCTCTATTCCCCATCCCCTCCCCCACACATCCCACCTATGTATATAGAAGACGGGTACCTGAGGCCTGGACACAACGATGCCCACGCTGGAATGAAGACTCTTCCGATTAGCACTAAAGGGCCCTGAAGACGTGACTCCGCCCCCCGTCTTCCCCACCCACAATCTTACTGGTTCCACCCAGTCCTGCCCGGGGTACTCCCACCCTATAGCGAGCCAGGAAGCTATCTAAAGCTCGCCTGGCTCCGCCCACGTGCCGGTTACGGCCTCATCCGATTGGTAGGCGGACGGCTTCTTCGCCGGAGAAAGCACGTGAAGGGAGAATGGTCGTGCCAATAGGCGGGGGTAGCTTTATTTATGGGCGGGGAGTGCACGCAGTCACTATGCGGCGTGTAGGCGGGGCTCCCCTTCAGGGGGCTCAGTAGTCAAGAGGTCGAGGAATGTCTTTCCGTAGGGCAGCGCCCTTTTTCCCGTGTTGTCCTTGTCGTGGAAATTTCCAGACTTCCGTGTTCTAGCTTTGTAGTCATTGAGGGAAATTTACTGAAACTGAAGAGTGCAAAATCAGGTCCAGCGCTGCACAGAAACCAATCAGCTTCCAGGTTTCATTGCCAAAGCTTAATTGAACAAGCTGAAGCTAGAAGCTGATTGGCTGCACCAGCTTTTGCACTTTTCCGTATTAGTAAATAAACCCCGTTGTGTGTCTGGCGAATGGCTGCAGCGAACAGAAGCTCGGAAGGACAGGCAGTTTGTCTTTGTTAACCCATTAGTGGTCAGACCAGTTTTTTGTATCTTTCACTTTAACCACTTCAGCCCCAGAGGATTTGGCTGCCCAATGACCAGGCCAGTTTTTGTGATTCGTCACTGCGTCACTTTAACTGACAATTGCGTGGTCGTGCGACGTGGCTCCCAAACATTGACGTCCTTTTTTCACCACAAATAGAGCTTTCTTTTGGTGGTATTTGATCACCTCTTCGTTTTTTATTTTTTGCACTACAAACAAAAATAGAGCGACAATTTTGAAAAAAAAATATTTTTTTACTTTTTGCTATAATAAATATCCCCCCCAAAAAAATATAAAAAGACGTTTTTTTCCTCAGTTTAGGCCGATCCGTTTTCTTCTACCTATTGTTGGTAAAAAAAATCGTAAGAAGCGTTTATTGATCGGTTTGCGCAAAAGTTATAGCATCTACAAAATAGTATGTACTAGTTATGGTGGTGATCAGCAATTTTTATCGTGACTGCGACGTTATGGCGGACACATCGGACATTTCTACAGCGATCAGTGCTAAAAAATTTAACTGATTACTGTAAAAATGACACTGGCAGTAAAAGGGGTTAAGTCAGTACTAGGGAGTTATTCTTACTATTAGGGGGCCTGGCTACGAGTGACACGTCACTGATGACAGTTCCCGATCACGGGGGAACAGTCATCAGTGGTAGTGTCACTAGGCAGAATAGGGGAAAGCCTTGTTTACAAAGGCATTCCCCTGTTCTGCCCTTGCGGGCCGCACGGGAACATCGAGTTCCCGCGGCCGCACTCACGTGGCGGGTGGGCCTGCAGGGCGTCAAATTTAAAGGGACGTACAGGTACGCCCATTTGCCTGCCCGTGCCATTCTGTCGATGTATATCATCAAGCGGCGGTCCTTAAGCGGTTAACCACTTGCCGACCTCCTCATGTACATAAACGTCAGCAGAATGGCACGGACAGGCACATGTACGTACCTGTACGTGCTCTGCTTGACGTGGGTCGGGGGTCCGATCAGGACCCCCCCCCCGGTACATGCGGCGGTCGGGGAGCGATCCGGGACGACGGCGCGGCTATTCGTTTATAGCCGCCCCGGAGCTGAAGAACGGGGAGAGCCGTGTGTAAACACGGCTTCCCCGTGCTTCACTATGGCGGCGCATCGATCGAGTGATCCCTTTTATTAGGGAGACTCGATCGATGATGTCAGTCCTACAGCCACACCCCCCTACAGTTGTAAACACACACAGTGAACCCTAAATGTTACAGCGCCCCCTGTGGTTAACTCCCAAACTGCAACTGTCATTTTCACAATAAACAATGCAATTTAAATGCATTTTTTGCTGTGAAAATGACAATGGTCCCAAAAATGTGTCAAAATTGTCCGATGTGTCCGCCATAATGTCGCAGTCACGAAAAAAATCGCTGATCGCCGCCATTAGTAGTAAAAAAAAACAAAAATGCAATAAAACTATCCCCTATTTTGTAAACGCTATAAATTTTGCGCAAACCAACCGATAAATGATTATTGCGATTTTTGTTATCAAAAATAGGTAGAAGAATACGTATCGGCCTAAACTGAGGGGAAAAAAAATGTATATATGTTTTTGGGGGATATTTATTATAGCAAAAAGTAAAAAATATTGCATTTTTTTCAAAATCGTCGCTCTATTTTTGTTTATAGCGCAAAAACTAAAAACCGCAGATGTGATCAAATACCACCAAAAGAAAGCTCTATTTGTGGGGAAAAAAGGACGCCAATTTTGTTTGGGAGCCACGTCGCACGACCGCGCAATTGTCTGTTAAAGCGACGCAGTCCCGAACTGTAAAAACACCTTGGGTCTTTGGTCCGGTCCTTAAGTGGTTAAGGTTCAGAAAAAAGAGGGGGGAAAAATGCACTGGACTGCATCAAAACTGTGCATGCAAAAAAGCATCTGGACTGCGTTTGTATTTTGTGAACTGCCCCTTAAAGCGGTTGTATACCTTTTTTTTTTTTTTTTTTACTTTTACCTACAGGTAAGCCTATAATAAGACTTACCCGTAGGTAAAAAGAATATCTCCTAAACCTGTACAGGTTAGGAGATATTCCCCTTGCAAAGAGTCGCTTACTTCAGCAGAGCATGGGCTCCTGAGTTTCTCGGCTGAAAGTTCGGCAGACGCCATACCTTGCCGGATAAAAAGTCTCCCGTGTGCATGCGCAGGAGTGACGACATCGCGGCTCTGGCCACTCACAGCGCCGGAGTCGCGATACTCGGAAGACACGCGGAGGGAAAATGTTCGCTCCCTCGACGTGGACCAGGATCCCCTGCGATGCCTCGTTCTAAGGTAAGTATTTCATAATGAGCTAGTATGCGGTGCATACTAGCTCATTATGCCTTTTGCCTTATAGGTTAAAACCACTTTAATTCATTCTAGTGCAGGAAATATGAAGGGCAAGTTTACATATTTTATTTCTTTTTTACTATTCTTCGTTTTTTTTTACATTCTGTCTAACCATAGTAAAACTGTACCAATACACTATTATTGCTTATGCTGTAAAAAAAATAAAGGTGTGCTATCCCTTTAAATCATATAACCAAACCAGTTCAAGAAAAATATTATAAATGCAAAATTGCATATGAATTTATATGCATCATTAAAATTCATATAATATTTAATAAAGCCAACAACCATACAATCAAAAGAAAGTCCATCATTAGTAAATTCACATCAAATCATGATACACTATATTACCAAAAGTATTGGGACACCTGCCTTTACATGCATATGAACTTTAATGGCATCCCATTCTTAGTCCACAGGGTTCGATATCAAGTTGGCCCACCCTTTGTAGCTTTAACTCTTCTGGGAAGGCTGTCCACAAGGTTTAGGAGTGTGTCTATGGGAATGTTTGACCTTTCTTCCAGGAGCGCATTTGTGAGGTCAGGCACTGATGTTGGATGAGAAGGCCTGGCTCGCAGTCTTCACTGTAATTCATCCCAAAGGTGTTCCGGACTCTGTGCAGACCAGTCAAGTTCCTCCACCCAAAACTCGCTCATCCATGTCTTTATGGACCTTGCTTTGTGCACTGATTCAAATCTTTTGGGGGAGGGGGATTATGGTGTGGGGTTGGCCCCTTAGCTCCAGTGAAGGGAACTCTTAAGGAATCAGCATACCAAGACATTTTGGACAATTTTTCTCCCAACTTTGTGGGAACAATTTGGGGATCACCCCTTCCTGTTCCAACATGACTGCACACCAGTGCACAAGGCAAGGTCCATAATGACATGGATGAGTGAGTTTGGGGTGAAGGAACTTGACTGGCCTGCACAGAGTCTTGACCTCAACCCTATACAGTGGCGTAGCGAGGGGGGGCAGGGGGGACCATCGCACTGGGCGCAACATTTAGGGGGGCGCCCACCAGTATGTGTCATAGTGGTGCTGACCTGTCCACGATCGCGGTAGATCCTGGAGTCCCGCCTTCGCCCAATCACAGGGTGCAGGAGACTGAACATGGGTGGACTCCAGGATCTACCGCGATCATGGACAGGCCAGCACCGCCGCCGCATATGACCCCATACGCCCAATCACAGGATGCCTGAGACTGAACATGCCAGACTGGTAAATGGCGGGGATTATTGCCGAGCAGAGGCTGCAGAGTGAAGCAGGTGCCAAACATGAAGAGTCAGCAGCTCTGATCCGGATTGCTCCAGCAAGGTACCGGGGATCGGGAGAAGGGCAGCCGCTGACACTCTTCCAGGCAGGCTGAGCCAATGCTGGGGAGGAAGGAGAGCACGGACCTGGGAATAGAGCACAGGCAGCAGGTGAGAGAGAGGAATGGAGAGGAGAGGGGGAGCAGCCTGGGGGAGAGATGGAGGGAAGAGAGGAAAGACACACTCATATACACAAGAATAGGACAAGACAGGAGGAAATCAGTGGAGCTTGGAATGTCCAATCCATGGGGGGGACATGGAATCAGTGGGAGATGACATTAACAGGAGCTGGGACTGTCACATGAGATGAGGGGTCCATGGATGGGAGCTGAGATGGGTCCATGGATGGGAGCTGAGAGGGGTCCATAAATAGGGGTACAACACACACAGGAGAGAAACGTGGGTGGAGGCATGTACACTTTAGGGATCAGCGGAAAAAAAAACCTGTTTGATTCGCACCATAACCTTCGAACGGACCGAACGTTCGCGCAAACATTTAAAACCCCATTGACGTCAATGGGACTCAAACGTTCGAATTCAAAAGTGCTGATTTTAAAGCCTAATATGCAAGTTATTGTCAGAAAACGGGTTTTAGAACCTGGGTCTTGCCCCAGGGAACATGTATCAATGGAAAAAAAAGTTTTAAAAACGGTAGTTTTTTTCTGGAGCAGTGATTTTAATGATGCTTAAAGTAAAAAAATGAAAAATTCCTTTAAATATCGTACCTGCTGGGTGTCTATAGTATGAAAGGAAAAGGGGAAGGCAGTCTCTAGCTCCCCTTTTCTTCATGGGAAAGTGGTGGGAGGGCAGTTTCAAGTTCACCCTGGGGAGCCTGCCGCTCTCAGGGGGAATAGAGCGGGGCTCACGTGTCTGGGGAGAGATGTCCGCGGACCAGTTCCCGCGGACATGTTCGGTCGTGTGTAGGGCCGACCGGACAATTTTCCGGCCGACCGGACAGGTTTCCAGCGGACAACTGTTTCTTAGCATGCTAAGAAACATGTCCGCTGGAACCATGTCCGCCGGACATGTCCGATTGTCAGTATGACTCATCGGACATGTCCGCTGGCCTGAGAACCCGCGCATGACGTCGAATTGATTAGACGCATGCGTGGAAGCATTGACGTGGGTCAGAGAACGTTGGTGTCGTATACGTCACCGCGTTCTCTGTCCGCGGGGATTTTGGTTTGATGGTGTGTACAACCATCAGACCAAAATCTCCGAGCGGACATGTCCGATGAAAACGGTCCGCGGACCGTTTTCATCGGACAGGTCCGCTCGTCTGTACGCGGCCTAAGCCCTCACAGTTAGGCCCTGTACACACGATCAGTCCAAACTGATGAAAACGGACTGAAGGTCCGTTTCAACGGTCCAAACCGATGGTGTGTAGGCGCCATCAGTCAGTTATACTTCGGTAAAAAAATATAGAACTTGCTTTAAAATTGAACTGATGGACTGATAACCGATAGGTCAAAACCGATGGTTAGTACGCAAAAGCATTGGTTCCAAACCCGTGCATGCTCAGAATCAAGTCGACGCATGCTTGGAAGCATTGAACATAATTTTTTCTGCACGTCGTCGTGTTTTACGTCACCGCGTTGGACTCAATTGGTTTTTGAACTGATGGTGTGTACGCACATCAGACCATCAGTCAGCTTCATCGGTTAACCTTCAGTCCGTTTTCATCAGTTTTGACTGATCGTGTGTACAAGGCCTTAGTCTTGGTGGGCGCTGGAATGCCCTGCTGTGTGAACTATTATATCAAGAATTGTAATTACATGCCATCGTTGAACAGTGATAGAAAAATTGGGCCTTTGGTGCTGGCGCTGGTGCCACAACTCTGTAAGCCCTCACAGTTACTCTTGGTGGGCACAGGAATGGGCCCTGCTGTGAAATATTAGATCAATAATTGTAATTAGATGCCCCTGTTGAACAGGGGCTGAAAAATTGGGCCTTTTTTGGTGGTGGTGGTGCTGGTGCCACAACACTGCAACCCCTCACAGATACTCTAGTTGGAGCGCAGGAATGAGCCCGCTGCAAAGTATTGCATCAAAAATTTTAAATACACGCCCCTGTTAAACAGGGGCAGAAAAATTGGGTCTTAGGCACTGGTGCTGGTGCAACAACACTGTAACCCCTCACAGATACTCTAGTTGGAGCGCAGGAATGAGCCCGCTGCAAAGTATTGCATCAAAAATTGTAATTACACGCCCCTGTTAAACATTGGGCCTTAGCCACTGGTGGCGGTTACCAGAACCAAAAATTTTCTTACAAGCTATCAGCATGATCATTGAGGAGGAAAAGGATAGTCACTCAGCATATCAGGATAGTCACTCAGCATCAGCATATGCAGTCTTGAAGGGATCTGACATTTCAAAAAAAATTACTCAGTTACATCAGCATCAGGTGCTTGGTAGCTGGTGGTGATCCAAGCCTGATTCATTTTTATGAAGGTCAGTCGATCGACCAAGTCGGTAGAGAGGTGCACCCTATGATCGGTTAAAAAGCCTCCAGCAGCACTGAATGTGCATTCTGAAAGAACGCTGGATGCAGGAAAAGCCAGTAGCTCAATTGCGTACTGTGCAAGCTCTGGCCAGTGATCCATCCTCAAGACCCAGTAAGCCAGAGGATTTTCGGTGGGAAAGGTGTCCAAGTCTGATCTTGCCCCTAGGTATTCCCGCACCATGTAAAACAGACGCTGTCGATGGTTGCTGGAACCGGTCATACCTTGGGGCTGCGGACTAAAAAATTGTCTGAACGCATCGGTCAGGCGGCCACCTTCTCCACCGCTTCTTCTGTGACTGACCGAAGCCTCAGCAACACGTTGTCCAGGACCTGGATTTTGTAACCCCCCCAGTCTCTGGGAACGCGTTGCACAGACCTTTCTGCAAGGTCTCCCGAAGATGTTTCATCTTCTGCTCCCTCTGCGCCGGCAAGATAAGGTCCGCAACCTTATTCTTGTAACGTGGATCACGAATACGAGGATCCTTCCACAGGCTTTGCAGGATCAGGGAGGCCATACAACATAGGTTTGCTGAGGCATTCGGTGCAGAGTCCTCTGGGTCACTGAGGACGACAGGATCCGCAGCCACCTCATCCCAGCCACGTACAAGTCCATGTAGTTCCTTGGGACTGTAATTGATCCTTTGAAGACTGCTGCTGATGCTGAGTGCTAGGCTCCACCTCCATGCTGACACAATCCTCTTCCTCCTCCTCCTCGTCCTCTTCCTGTGTGATAGGCGGACAAGCAGGAACACTGTCTAGATGAAGGGGGCCTAGAGAGGTAAGGAAGTCCTCCTCTTCCTCCTTCTGTTCTGCCTCAAGGGCCCTGTCCATTATTCCACACAGCGTGTGCTCCAACATGTGAATAAGAGGGACAGTCTCACTGATGCATGCACTGTCACTGCTCACCATCCTCGTGGCCTCCTCAAATGGTGACAGGACAGTGCATGCATCCCTGATCATGGCCCACTGGCATGGGAAAAAAAACAAGCCTTCCCCGAGACCCAGTTCTGCTGCCATATTGGCACAGATACTCATTGATGCCCCTCTGCTGCGTGTGCAGCCGCTGCAGCATAGCCATGTAGAGTTCCACCTGGTGGGCATGTAACAGATTAGGCGGTTCTTGGGCAGGTTGTATTCCCTTTGGAGGTCTGCCAGCCGAGCACTGGCATTATATGACTGTCGGAAATGCACACAGACTTTCCTGGCCTGCTTCAGGACATCCTGTAAGCCTGGGTACCTGCCCAAGAACCGCTGCACCACCAAATTAAGGACATGAGCAAAACAGGGCACATGGGTCAGTTGTCCCTGTCGCAAGGCGGAGAGGAGGTTTGTGCCATTGTCGCAAACCACCATTCCTGGCTTAAGCTGGCGTGGCGTCAACCACCTCTGAGCCTGGCCCTGCAGAGCTGACAAAACCTCTGGCCCAGTGTGGCTCCTGTCCCCCATGCACACCAGCTCAAGCACCGCATGGCATCTCTTTGCCTGCGTTGCCCCTTGAACGCCTACGGAGCGCCGCTGGTTCCAAGGACACATCAGCACAGGAAGAGGCCACAGAGGAAGAAGAGGAAGGGGTGGAGGAGAGGGGTGTATCACAACCAGTAGTAGCATTTTGGAGGCGTGGTGGCGGAACATACTCCAACACTACTGTACCTTGTCCTGCATCCTTCCCAGCTGCCAGCAGAGTCACCCAATGCGCTGTGAAAGATAGGTAACATCCCTGCCTGCTGGACCATGAGTCAGCGGTAATATGCACCTTACCACTGACCGCCCTGTCCAGTGAGGCATGGACATTTTATTTATTTTTTTCTGTTGAAAAGCCTGTGGCGTGCAAAACACAACCCAAAAACTCCACCCGGTGCAGGGAAAAATGTGCACACACATAAAGAGTGACATCACAAAAAACTGCGACGGGTGCATACGTCAGTGGTCCTCCGAAAAGGACCCGTCTCTGATCCCCCGGGGCGTTAGGCTCCTGACAGGGAAAAGAGCTACTGTGGTCCATACAGCCGAAGCCATATGGACCCATCTTGGTCCAAGCAGCCGAAGCCACAAGGACCCAACATCCTCAGAGGGACTGCCGAAACAGAACCCTCCTCGGTGAGGCTCCCCCGAAGGGAGACCCCATGAGAGCCGGTGAACCTAACCAGAAGGCCGAGTCCACCAACTCCCAAGACTTTCAGAGACCGGCCCGAGGACCAGCACCCTACTCGCCACACTAAAAGTGCAAGCACCAAACAGAAAAAGTGACAAAACAAGACAAACAGGGGAAAATAATAAAAGAAAGTGGGGAAAAGGAAGATGGGAGAGTGAGGAAAGTGACCAATGTGAAATACATTGGCCGGCCCTCCGGCCAGGATAAAAATTCCACTGGTCCTAGCCGAAAGGCCCGGCCCAAGCGGCAGGTGTGAAAAGTGTGTTGTGGAGATCAGTGACCTGAAGATGCCACACGATGAGTGCCCCTCAAACACTCGTGCAATGTATGGCACCCCTGGACTGCCACTCCAGGGGCACAATCTCCACGGGCTTTTCAACGGTCCCTAGCCCCCGGTCCGGCCCGGCAGCACCCTTCTCAGCCAGGAAGGTGGGAGAAGAGGCTGGGGAGAACCCACCTAAGCAGGCTCTACCCACAACCCCTATCTCTCCCACCTAATCACATTCTGGAAGTACTACCCGCTCCTTCCCGGTTAAAGGAGAAGCAAGGGTTCCCTCCAGAACAACTGACTGGGGCAGATACCACCAAATCCAGGCCATTATCAGTTGCCAATAGGTGGTGCTAAGCTGACTGTCCCCGGTACCCTGTGGCAGGGGGAAAGGGATGGCAGTCGGCGGACGCTAAGCCTGTTGGTGTGGAGGTGGAAGCCTTCTGATGTGGACAGAGAGGCATGAGGTCGAAGCCAAGAGGCCGGGTCCCTGGCTGTTGGCCTGGATTTGGTGGTATCTGCCCCAGTCAGTTGTTCTGGAGGGAACCTTTGCTTCTCCTTTAACCGGGAAGGAGCGGGTAGTACTTCCAGAATGTGATTAGGTGGGAGAGTTAGGGGTTGTGGGTGGAGTCTGCGTCAGTAGGCTCTCCCCGACCTCTTCTCCCACCTTCCTGGCTGGGAAGGGTGCTGCCGGTCCGGACCGGGGGCTAGGGACCGTTGAAAAGTCCGTGGAGATTGTGCCCCTGGAGTGGCAGTCCAGGGGTGCCATACATTGCACGAGTGTTTGAGGGGCACTCGTCGTGTGGCACCTTCAGGTCACTGATCTCCACACACACCTTTTTGACACCTGCCGCTAGGGCCCGGCCTTTTGGCTAGGACCAGTGGAATTTTTGTTTCCTGGCCGGAGGGCCGGCCAATGTATAGCACATTGGTCACTTTCCTCACTCTCCCATCTTCCTTTTCCCCACTTTCTTTTTTTATTTTCCCCGTGTTTGTCTGTTTTGTCACTTTTTTGTTTGGTGCACTGCACTTTATGTGTGATGAGTAGGGTGCTGGTCCTCGGACCCGCTCTGAAAGTCTTGGGAGTTGGTGGACCCGGCCTTCTGGATAAGTTCGCCGGCTCTCATGGGGTCTCCCTTCGGGGGTGCCTCACCGAGAAGGGTTCTGTTTCGGCAGTCCCTCTGAGGATGTTGGGTCCTTGTGGCTTCGGCTGCTTGGACCTAGATGGGTCCATATGGCTTCGCCTGTATGGACCACAGTTTATTCTTTTCCCTGCCAGGAGCCTAACGCCCCAGGGGATCAGAGCTGGGTCATTTTCGGAGGACCACTTGACGATGCACCCGTCACAGTTTTTTGTTGCACCTCTTTATGTGTGTGCACATTTTTCCTGCACCGGGTGGAGTTTTTGGGTTGTGTTTTGCACGCCACAGGCTTTTCAACAGAAAAAATGCACTTAATCGTAGGTTCTCTGCCTTTTGGCTAAGATCAAGTGTAGTATCTGTTCTTATCAGTTGCCAATAGGTGGTGCTAAGCTGACTGTCCCCGGTACCCTGTGGCAGGGGGAAAGGGATGGCAGTCGGCGGACGCTAAGCCTGTTGGTGTGGAGGTGGAAGCCTTCTGGTGCGGACAGAGAGGCATGAGGTCGAAGCCAAGAGGCCGGGTCCCTGGCCGTTGGCCTGGATTTGGTGGTATCTGCCCCAGTCAGTTGTTCTGGAGGGAACCTTTGCTTCTCCTTTAACCGGGAAGGAGCGGGTAGTACTTCCAGAATGTGATTAGGTGGGAGAGTTAGGGGTTGTGGGTAGAGTCTGCGTCAGTAGGCTCTCCCCGACCTCTTCTCCCACCTTCCTGGCTGGGAAGGGTGCTGCCGGTCCGGACCGGGGGCTGGGGACCGTTGAAAAGCCCGTGGAGATTGTGCCCCTGGAGTGGCAGTCCAGGGGTGCCATACATTGCACGAGTGTTTGAGGGGCACTCATCGTGTGGCACCTTCAGGTCACTGATCTCCACAACACACTTTTCACACCTGCCGCTTGGGCTGGGCCTTTTGGCTAGGACCAGTGGAATTTTTGTTTCCTGGCCGGAGGGCCGGCCAATGTATTTCACATTGGTCACTTTCCTCACTCTCCCATCTTCCTTTTCCCCACTTTCTTTTATTATTTTACCCCGTGTGTTGTTTTTGTTTGGTGCTTGGCACTTTATGTGTGGCGAGTAGGGTGCTGGTCCTCGGGCCGGTCTCTGAAAGTTTTGGGAGTTGGTGGACTCGGCCTTCTGGTTAGGTTCACCGGCTCTCATGGGGTCTCCCTTCGGGGGAGCCTCACCGAGGAGGGTTCTGTTTCGGCAGTCCCTCCGAGGATGTTGGGTCCTTGTGGCTTCGGCTGCTTGGACCAAGATGGGTCCATATGGCTTCGGCTGAATGGACCACAGTAACTCTAGTCCCTGTCAGGAGCCTAACGCCCCGGGGGATCAGAGACGGGTCCTCTTCGGAGGACCACTGACGTATGCACCCGTCGCAGTTTTTTGTGATGTCACTCTTTATGTGTGTGCACATTTTTCCCTGCACCGGGTGGAGTTTTTGGGTTGTGTTTTGCACGCCACAGGCTTTTCAACAGAAAAAAAAATGCACTTAATCGTAGGTAAAGACTTTACCTACGATTAAGTGGCGTAGTTCAGCCACGCAACGCGTCAGATGTTTGGAGAAGTGCCGTCGGCCGAGAGCGGAGATTAGCTGTCTGTCATTTCGTTTGTCTGTGAACCGTTTGCTGTTGCTGCTGGTGTTCAAAGATTTTAACTGTAAGTGATACTATGTGTTATTAAATGTTATTCCTACCTACTACACTATGGAGTTTTGCTTTATGCTTTATTGAGAGCGGCTGGGACCTTATGTGATGAAAATTACCTGGGACCTTACTTACCTGGCAGGGGAGACACCATGATCATGAAGGCGGTTCTCCCAGGGCGAGGCACGGCTATTGCACACTCTAGGCCGTGCTGATCGTGGTTGTCTTCCCTGCCGCTTCTCGGCCTTTTGGCTGGGACTGCGTGTGGTATCTGTCCTTATCAGTTGTCAGCGGAGCGCTGAAGCACCTCCTACATGGGGAGGGTGGATGCAATCCAATGACGTCATTGCACCTGGAAGGATGGTTTCAGCAGGGACTACGCCGTGCTGCCCGACAGAATACTGGGGGCCGGCCCATGGTTGAGTCTGAGCCATCTGGAAGGGTGCTCCTGGTGAGGATGGGTGCTGTGCTTGGTCTTGGTCTTTTTGCCGAGTTCTAGTCTGGCCTTCTGGCTGGCTGGTGTAAGTGCCATCTCTGTCAGCGATCCGGTTGGAGGAGCTGGTAATGCCCTGTGGTAAGACGGGGCAGAGCCATGCAAATCCGCTGGGTTGACGGAGGGTCTGGAGGGGCTAGTATTGGTGGAGGCTGTTACCTGAGCGGCAGTTCTCCCCAAGAAAACCTTGAAGGGCTCTCTAGCTGGCAGGGGTGGAGGGCTGCACTGGCCGGTCGGGGGGTCGGATATGGAACGAAAAGCCTATGGTGCATGTGCCCCTGGAGTGGCAGTCCAGGGGTATCTGAAGATCACTGTGTGTGAGGGACACATTGATTGAAAGATACCACGGTCACTGCACCAGATACACGCTTTTTTTAGCACCTGCCTCCTGGGCCGGGCCTTTTGGCTAGGACCGGAGGAATTTTTTATTCCTGGCCGGAGGGCCTGGTCATTGTTTCACCACAATGGCCACTTCTTTCACTCTCCTCTCCACTATCCCTTCCCCCACTTTATTTTATTTAAGCCTGTGTTTGTCACTTTTTTGTCTTTTTTTTGTTGTGCACGTTTTGTCACTGTATGATTAGTAGGGTGCGGGTCCTCGGGCCAGCCCTGAACGTCTTGGGAGTGGGTGGACATGGCCTTCTGGCTTAGTTCGCCTGCTCTCATGGGGTCTCCCTTCGGGGGAGCCCCACCTAGTACTGGGAGGGTTCTGTTTCGGCAGTCCCTCCGAGGAAGTTGGGTCCGTGTCGGCTTCGGTTGCTCGGACCACAGTACCTCAGTCCCCGTCTGGAGCCTAACGCCCCGGGGGATCAGGGTTATGGGTCCCTCTTCACAGGAGGACCACTTGACGTTGCACCCGTCTGCACGTTTTTGTGAACACTCTTTATGTGTGTGCACATTTTTTCTGCACCGGGTGGAGTTTTTTGGGTGTGTTCACACGCCATAGGCTTTTAAAAAAAAAAAAAAACATTTCCATGGCCGTTAGGGTATGGACGTCGGAACAGTCGTCGGATTTTATTTACCTGGCAGGGGAGACACCATGATCATGAAGGCGGTTCTCCCTGGGCGAGGCACGGCTATTGCACACTCTAGGTCGTGCTGATCGTGGTTGTCTTCCCTGCCGCTTCTCGGCCTTTTGGCTGGGACTGGGTGTGGTATCTGTCCTTATCAGTTGTCAGCGGAGCGCTGAAGCACCTCCTACATGGGGAGGGTGGATGCAATCCAATGACGTCATTGCACCTGGAAGGATGGTTTCAGCAGGGACTACGCTGTGCTGCCCGACAGAATACTGGGGGCCGGCCCATGGTTGAGTCTGAGCCATCTGGAAGGGTGCTCCTGGTGAGGATGGGTGCTGCGCTTGGTCTTGGTCTTTTTGCCGAGTTCTAGTCTGGCCTTCTGGCTGGCTGGTGTAAGTGCTATCTCTGTCAGTGCTCCGGTTGGAGGAGCTGGTAATGCCCTGTGGTAGGACGGGGCAGAACCATGCAAATCCGCTGGGTTGACGGAGGGTCTGGAGGGGCTAGTATTGGTGGAGGCTGTTATCTGAGTGGCAGTTCTCCCCAAGAAAACCTTGAAGGGCTCTCTAGCTGGCAGGGGTGGAGGTCTGCACTGGCCGGTCGGGGGGTCGGATATGGAACGAAAAGCCTATGGTGCATGTGCCCCTGGAGTGGCAGTCCAGGGGTATCTGAAGATCACTGTGTGTGAGGGACACATTGATTTAAGATACCATGGTCACTGCACCAGATACACGCTTTTTTTAGCACCTGCCTCCTGGGCCGGGCTTTTTGGCTAGGACCGGAGGAATTTTTTATTCCTGGCCGGAGGGCCTGGTCATTGTTTCACCACAATGGCTACTTCTTTCACTCTCCTCTCCACTATCCCTTCCCCCACTTTATTTTATTTAAGCCTGTGTTTGTCACTTTTTTGTCTTTTTTTGTTGTGCACGTTTTGTCACACTGTGTGATTAGTAGGGTGCGGGTCCTCGGGCCAGCCCTGAACGTCTTGGGAGTGGGTGGACATGGCCTTCTGGCTTAGTTCGCCTGCTCTCATGGGGTCTCCCTTCGGGGGAGCCCCACCTAGTACTGGGAGGGTTCTGTTTCGGCAGTCCCTCCGAGGAAGTTGGGTCCGTGTCGGCTTCGGTTGCTCGGACCACAGTACCTCAGTCCCCGTCTGGAGCCTAACGCCCCGGGGATCAGGGTTTGGGTCCCTCTTCACAGGAGGACCATTTGACGTTGCACCCGTCTGCGCGTTTTTGTGAACACTCTTTATGTGTGTGCACATTTTTTCTGCATCGGGTGGAGTTTTTTTGGGTGTGTTCACACGCCATAGGCTT
This sequence comes from Rana temporaria, assembly GCF_905171775.1. Taxonomy (NCBI): domain Eukaryota; kingdom Metazoa; phylum Chordata; class Amphibia; order Anura; family Ranidae; genus Rana; species Rana temporaria. The sequence goes on from NC_053490.1 coordinate 145,011,457, forward strand.
TTCAAAAAAAAAAAAAACAACCGGGCCTAGGCCGAAGGGAGACCCCATGAGAGCAGGCGAACTAAGCCAGAAGGCCATGTCCACCCACTCCCAAGACGTTCAGGGCTGGCCCGAGGACCCGCACCCTACTAATCACACAGTGACAAAACGTGCACAACAAAAAAAGACAAAAAAGTAACAAACACAGGCTTAAATAAAATAAAGTGGGGGAAGGGATAGTGGAGAGGAGAGTGAAAGAAGTGGCCATTGTGGTGAAACATTGACCAGGCCCTCCGGCCAGGAATAAAAAAATTCCTCCGGTCCTAGCCAAAAGGCCCGGCCCAGGAGGCAGGTGCTAAAAAAAGCGTGTATCTGATGCAGTGACCGTGGTATCTTAAATCAATGTGTCCCTCACACACAGTGATCTTCAGATACCCCTGGACTGCCACTCCAGGGGCACATGCACCATAGGCTTTTCGTTCCATATCCGACCCCCCGACCAGCCAGTGCAGCCCTCCACCCCTGCCAGCCAACCCGGCGGATTTGCATGGTCCTACCCCGTCGTATCCCAGGGCATTACCAGCTCCTCCTACCGGATCGCTGACAGAGATAGCACTTACACCAGCCAGCCAGAAGGCCAGACTAGAACTCGGCCAAAAAGACCAAGACCAAGCACAGCACCCATCCTCACCAGGAGCACCCTTCCAGATGGCTCAGACTCAACCATGGGCCGGCCCCCAGTATTCTGTCGGGCAGCACAGCGTAGTCCCTGCTGAAACCATCCTTCCAGGTGCAATGACGTCATTGGATTGCATCCACCCTCCCCATGTAGGAGGTGCTTCAGCGCTCCGCTGACAACTGATAAGGACAGATACCACACCCAGTCCCAGCCAAAAGGCCGAGAAGCGGCAGGGAAGACAACCACGATCAGCACGACCTAGAGTGTGCAATAGCCGTGCCTCGCCCAGGGAGAACCGCCTTCATGATCATGGTGTCTCCCCTGCCAGGTAAATAAAATCCGACGACTGTTCCGACGTCCATACCCTAACGGCCATGGAAATGGTGGCAAATATATGCGTAGGTGGATCAAAACCATCAAATCATTCTAAAAAGAAACCAGAGCATAACCCGGCAGAACACAGACACTGTTCAACTCATGGTGACTCCAAGACAGCCTAATTTGCACGTCTGTGCAGCTTCATGGGGGCGAGAATCAGCAGGCACGCGTAACAATCGGCTTCATCAGTACAATATGAGACGCACGGCCCGGTATAACACAGATGCTGTTCAACTCATGGTGAATCCAAGACAGCCTAATTTGCATGTCTGTGCATCTGCATGGGGGCGGGAATCAGCTGGCACGCGTAACAATCGGCTTCATCAGAACAATATGAGACGCACGGCCCGGTATAACACAGATGCTGTTCAACTCATGGTGAATCCAAGACAGCCTAATTTGCATGTCTGTGCAGCTGCATGGGGGCGGGAATCAGCAGGCACGCGTAACAATCGGCTTCATCAGAACAATATGAGACGCACGGCCCGGTATAACACAGATGCTGTTCAGCTCATGGTGACTCCAAGACAGCCTAATTTGCATGTCTGTGAATCAGCAGGCAAGCGTAACAATCAGCTTCATCAGAACAATATGAGACGCACGGCCTGGCATAACACAGATGCTGTACAACTCATGGTGACTCCAAGACACCCTAATTTACTTGTCTGTGCAGCAGCATGGGGGCAGGAATTAGCAGGCACGCGTAACAATCGGCTTCATCAGACCAATGTGAGACGCACGGCCCGGCATAACACAGATGCTGTATAACTCATGGTGACTCCAAGACACCCTAATTTACATGTCTGTGCAGCTGCATGGGGGCAGGAATCAGCAGGCACGCGTAATAATCGGCTTCATCAAAACAGTATAAGGCACACAGCCATGGAAATGGTGGCAAATATAAATGCGTAGGTGGATCAAAACCATCAAATCATTTTCTAGGCCGCATTTACCACCACCACCAACATTAAAGTCATCTGTGTGCCTTTCGAAATCAAATGAACTCAAGCTATTTTTCAACAAAGAGGCCCGGTTGTTCTTCCCCACAAAAATCTTTAGTAAAAGGCAAAAGATTTATTCATTCTAAAAAGAAACCAGAGCATAACCCGGCAGAACACAGACACTGTTCAACTCATGGTGACTCCAAGACAGCCTCATTTGCATGTCTGTGCAGCTGCATGGGGGCGGGAATCAGCAGGCACACGTAACAATCGGCTTCATCAGAACAATATGAGACGCACGGCCCGGCATAACACAAATGCTGTTCAACTCATGGTGACTCCAAGACAGCCTAATTTGCATGTCTGTGCATCTGCATGGGGGCGGGAATCAGCTGGCACGCGTAACAATCGGCTTCATCAGAACAATATGAGACGCACGGCCCGGCATAACACAGATGCTGTGCAGCTCATGGTGACTCCAAGACAGCCTAATTTGCATGTCTGTGAATCAGCAGGCAAGCGTAACAATCAGCTTCATCAGAACAATATGAGACGCACGGCCCGGCATAACACAGATGCTGTTCAACTCATGGTGACTCCAAGACAGCCTAATTTGCATGTCTGTGCATCTGCATGGGGGCGGGAATCAGCAGGCACGCGTAACAATAGGCTTCATCAGAACAATATGCGACGCACGGCCTGGCATAACACAGATGCTGTTCAACTCATGGTGACTCCAAGACACCCTAATTTACATGTCTATGCAGCTGCATGGGGGCAGGAATCAGCAGGCACGCGTAATAATCGGCTTCATCAAAACAATATAAGGCACGGAAATCGTGGCAAATATATGCGTAGGTGGATCAAAACCATCAAATCGTTTTCTAGGCCGCATTTTCCACCAACATTAAAGTCATCTGCGTGCCTTTCCAAATCAAAGGAACTCAAGCTATTTTTCAACAAGGAGGCCCGGTTGTTCCTACCCACAAAAATCTTTAGTAAAAGGCAAAATATTTATTCATTCTAAAAAGAAACCACAGCATAACCCGGCAGAAAACAGACACTGTTCAACTCATGGTGACTCCAAGACACCCTAATTTACATGTCTGTGCAGCTGCATGGGGGCAGAAATCAGCAGGCACGCGTAACAATCGGCTTCATCAGAACAATATGAGACGCACGGCCCGGCATAACACAGATGCTGTACAACTCATGGTGACTCCAAGACACCCTAATTTACTTGTCTGTGCAGCAGCATGGGGGCAGGAATCAGCAGGCAGCAATAATAATCGGCTTCATCAAAACAAAATCAGGCACACAGCCATGGAAATGGTGGCAAATATATGCGTAGGTGGATCAAAAAACATCAAATCGTTTTCTAGGCCACATTTACCACCACCACCATTAAAGTCGTCTGCGAGCCTTTCCAAATCAAAGGAACTCAAGCTATTTTTCAACAAGGAGGCCCGGTTGTTCCTCCCCAAAAAAATCTTTAGTAAAAGCCAAAATATTTAATCATTCTAAAAAGAAACAAGAGCATAACCCGGCAGAACACAGACACTGTTCAACTCATGGTGACTCCAAGACAGCCTAATTTGCACGTCTGTGCAGCTGCATGGGGGCGGGAATCAGCAGGCACACGTAACAATCGGCTTCATCAGACCAATGTGAGACGCACGGCCCGGCATAACACAGATGCTGTTCAACTCATGGTGACTCCAAGACAGCCTAATTTGCACGTCTGTGCAGCTGCATGGGGGCGGGAATCAGCAGGCACACATAACAATCGGCTTCATCAGAACAATATAAGACGCATGGCCCGGCATAACACAGATGCTGTACAACTTATGGTGACTCCAAGACACCCTAATTTACATGTCTGTGCAGCTGCATGGGGGCGGAAATCAGCAGGCACGCGTAACAATCGGCTTCATCAGAACAATATGAGACGCACGGCCCGGCATAACACAGATGCTGTACAACTCATGGTGACTCCAAGACACCCTAATTTACTTGTCTGTGCAGCAGCATGGGGGCAGGAATCAGCAAGCACGCGAAATAATCGGCTTCATCAAAACAATATAAGGCACACAGCCATGGAAATGGTGGCAAATATATGCGTAGGTGGATCAAAACCATCAAATCATTTTCTAGGCCGCATTTAACACCACCACCAACATTAAAGTCGTCTGTGTGCCTTTTGAAATCAAATGAACTCAAGCTATTTTTCAACAAAGAGGCCCGGTTGTTCCTCCCCACAAAAATCTTAAGTAAAAGGCAAAAGATTTATTCATTCTAAAAAGAAACCAGAGCATAACCCGGCAGAACACAGACACTGTTCAACTCATGGTGACTCCAAGACAGCCTCATTTGCATGTCTGTGCAGCTGCATAGGGGCGGGAATCAGCAGGCACGCGTAACAATCGGCTTCATCAGAACAATATGAGACGCACGGCCCGGCATAACACAGATGCTGTTCAACTCATGGTGACTCCAAGATAGCCTAATTTGCATGTCTGTGCATCTGCATGGGGGCAGGAATCAGCTGGCACGCATAACAATCGGCTTCATCAGAACAATATGAGACGCACGGCCCGGCATAACACAGATGCTGTTCAACTCATGGTGACTCCAAGACAGCCTAATTTGCATGTCTGTGCATCTGCATGGGGGCGGGAATCAGCTGGCACGCGTAACAATCGGCTTCCTCAGAACAATATGAGACGCACGGCCCGGCATAACACAGATGCTGTGCAGCTCATGGTGACTCCAAGACAGCCTAATTTGCCTGTCTGTGAATCAGCAGGCAAGCGTAACAATCAGCTTCATCAGAACAATATGAGACGCACGGCCCGGCATAACACAGATGCTGTACAACTCATGGTGACTCCAAGACACCCTAATTTACTTGTCTGTGCAGCAGCATGGGGGCAGGAATCAGCAGGCACGCGTAACAATCGGCTTCATCAGACCAATGTGAGACGCACGGCCCGGCATAACACAGATGCTGTTCAACTCATGGTGACTCCAAGACAGCCTAATTTGCATGTCTGTGCATCTGCATGGGGGCGGGAATCAGCAGGCACGCATAACAATCGGCTTCATCATAACAACATGAGACGCACGGCCCGGCATAACACAGATGCTGTACAACTCATGGTGACTCCAAGACACCCTAATTTACATGTCTATGCAGCTGCATGGGGGCAGGAATCAGCAGGCACGCGTAATAATCGGCTTCATCAAAACAATATAAGGCACGGAAATAGTGGCAAATATATGCGTAGGTGGATCAAAACCATCAAATCGTTTTCTAGGCCGCATTTACCACCAACATTAAAGTCATCTGCGTGCCTTTCCAAATCAAAGGAACTCAAGCTATTTTTCAACAAGGAGGCCCGGTTGTTCCTACCCACAAAAATCTTTAGTAAAAGGCAAAAGATTTATTCATTCTAAAAAGAAACCAGAGCATAACCCGGCAGAAAACAGACACTGTTCAACTCATGGTGACTCCAAGACAGCCTAATTTGCATGTCTGTGCATCTGCATGGGGGCGGGAATCAGCAGGCACGCGTAACAATAGGCTTCATCAGAAAAATATGCGACGCACGGCCTGGCATAACACAGATGCTGTTCAACTCATGGTGACTCCAAGACACCCTAATTTACATGTCTATGCAGCTGCATGGGGGCAGGAATCAGCAGGCACGCGTAATAATCGGCTTCATCAAAACAATATAAGGCACACAGCCATGGAAATGGTGGCAAATATATGCGTAGGTGGATCAAAAAACATCAAATCGTTTTCTAGGCCACATTTACCACCACCACCATTAAAGTCGTCTGCGAGCCTTTCCAAATCAAAGGAACTCAAGCTATTTTTCAACAAGGAGGCCCGGTTGTTCATCCCCAAAAAAATCTTTAGTAAAAGCCAAAATATTTAATCATTCTAAAAAGAAACAAGAGCATAACCCGGCAGAACACAGACACTGTTCAACTCATGGTGACTCCAAGACAGCCTAATTTGCACGTCTGTACAGCTGCATGGGGGCGGGAATCAGCAGGCACACGTAACAATCGGCTTCATCAGACCAATGTGAGACGCACGGCCCGGCATAACACAGATGCTGTTCAACTCATGGTGACTCCAAGACAGCCTAATTTGCACGTCTGTGCAGCTGCATGGGGGCGGGAATCAGCAGGCACACATAACAATCGGCTTCATCAGAACAATATAAGACGCATGGCCCGGCATAACACAGATGCTGTACAACTTATGGTGACTCCAAGACACCCTAATTTACATGTCTGTGCAGCTGCATGGGGGCGGAAATCAGCAGGCACGCGTAACAATCGGCTTCATCAGAACAATATGAGACGCACGGCCCGGCATAACACAGATGCTGTACAACTCATGGTGACTCCAAGACACCCTAATTTACTTGTCTGTGCAGCAGCATGGGGGCAGGAATCAGCAGGCAGCAATAATAATCGGCTTCATCAAAACAAAATCAGGCACACGGCCATGGAAATGGTGGCAAATATATGCGTATAGGTGGATCAAAACCATCAAATCATTTTCTAGGCCACATTTACCACCACCACCACAAAAATTAAAGTCGTCTGCGTGCCTTTCCAAATCAAAGGAACTCAAGCGATTTTTCAACAAGGAGGCCCGGTTGTTCCTCCCCAAAAAAATCTTTAGTAAAAGCCAAAATATTTAATCATTCTAAAAATAAACCAGAGCATAACCCGGCAGAACACAGACACTGTTCAACTCATGGTGACTCCAAGACAGCCTAATTTGCACGTCTGTGCAGCTGCATGGGGGCGGGAATCAACAGGCAAGCGTAACAATCGGCTTCATCAGAACAATATGAGACGCACGGCCCGGCATAACACAGATGCTGTTCAACTCATGGTGAATCCAAGACAGCCTAATTTGCATGTCTGTGCATCTGCATGGGGGCAGGAATCAGCTGGCACACGTAACAATCAGCTTCATCAGACCAATATGAGACGCACGGCCCGGCATAACACAGATGCTGTTCAGCTCATGGTGACTCCAAGACAGCCTAATTTGCATGTCTGTGCATCTGCATGGGGGCGGGAATCAGCAGGCATGCGTAACAATAGGCTTTGTCAGAACAATTTGAGGAGCATGGCCCGGCATAACACAGATGCTGTACAACTCATGGTGACTCCAAGACACCCTAATTTACATGTCTGTGCAGCTGCATGTGGGCAGGAATCAGCAGGCACGCGTAATAATCGGCTTCATCAAAACAATATAAGGCACGGAAATGGTGGCAAATATATGCGTAGGTGGATCAAAACCATCAAATCGTTTTCTAGGCCGCATTTACCACCACCACCACCAACATTAAAGACATCTGCGTGCCTTTCCAAATCAAAGGAACTCAAGCTATTTTTCAACAAGGGGGCCGGGTTGTTCCTCCCCACAAAAATCTTTAGTAAAAGGCAAAAGATTTATTCATTCTAAAAAGTAACCAGAGCATAACCCGGCAGAACACAGACACTGTTCAACTCATGGTGACTCCAAGACAGCCTAATTTGCATGTCTGTGCATCTGCATGGGGGCGGGAATCAGCAGGCACGCGTAACAATAGGCTTCATCAGAACAATATGAGACGCACGGCCTGGCATAACACAGATGCTGTTCAACTCATGGTGACTCCAAGACACCCTAATTTACTTGTCTGTGCAGCAGCATGGGGGCAGGAATCAGCAGGCACGCGTAAAAATCGGCTTCATCGGACAAATGTGAGACGCACGGCCCGGCATAACACAGATGCGTTTCAACTCATGGCGACTCCAAGACACCCTAATTTACATGTCTGTGCAGCTGCATGAGGGCGGGAATCAGCAGGCACGCGTAACAATCGGCTTCATCAGAACAATATGAGACGCACGGCCCGGCATAACACAGATGCGTTTCAACTCATGGCGACTCCAAGACAGCCTAATTTGCATGTCTGTGCATCTGCATGGTGGCAGGAATCAGCTGGCACACGTAACAATCGGCTTCATCAGAACAACATGAGACGCACGGCCCGGCATAACACAGATGCTGTACAACTCATGGTGACTCCAAGACACCCTAATTTACATGTCTATGCAGCTGCATGGGGGCAGGAATCAGCAGGCACGCGTAATAATCGGCTTCATCAAAACAATATAAGGCACACAGCCATGGAAATGGTGGCAAATATATGCGTAGGTGGATCAAAAAACATCAAATCGTTTTCTAGGCCACATTTACCACCACCACCATTAAAGTCGTCTGCGAGCCTTTCCAAATCAAAGGAACTCAAGCTATTTTTCAACAAGGAGGCCCGGTTGTTCATCCCCAAAAAAATCTTTAGTAAAAGCCAAAATATTTAATCATTCTAAAAAGAAACAAGAGCATAACCCGGCAGAACACAGACACTGTTCAACTCATGGTGACTCCAAGACAGCCTAATTTGCACGTCTGTGCAGCTGCATGGGGGCGGGAATCAGCAGGCACACGTAACAATCGGCTTCATCAGACCAATGTGAGACGCACGGCCCGGCATAACACAGATGCTGTTCAACTCATGGTGACTCCAAGACAGCCTAATTTGCACGTCTGTGCAGCTGCATGGGGGCGGGAATCAGCAGGCACACATAACAATCGGCTTCATCAGAACAATATAAGACGCATGGCCCGGCATAACACAGATGCTGTACAACTTATGGTGACTCCAAGACACCCTAATTTACATGTCTGTGCAGCTGCATGGGGGCAGAAATCAGCAGGCACGCGTAACAATCGGCTTCATCACAACAATATGAGACGCACGGCCCGGCATAACACAGATGCTGTACAACTCATGGTGACTCCAAGACACCCTAATTTACTTGTCTGTGCAGCTGCATGGGGGCAGGAATCAGCAGGCAGCAATAATAATCGGCTTCATCAAAACAAAATCAGGCACACGGCCATGGAAATGGTGGCAAATATATGCGTATAGGTGGATCAAAAGCATCAAATCATTTTCTAGGCCACATTTACCACCACCACCACCAACATTAAAGTCGTCTGCGTGCCTTTCTAAATCAAAGGAACTCAAGCGATTTTTCAACAAGGAGGCCCGGTTGTTCCTCCCCAAAAAAATCTTTAGTAAAAGCCAAAATATTTAATCATTCTAAAAATAAACCAGAGCATAACCCGGCAGAACACAGACACTGTTCAAATCATGGTGACTCCAAGACAGCCTAATTTGCACGTCTGTGCAGCTGCATGGGGGCGGGAATCAACAGGCAAGCGTAACAATCGTCTTCATCAGAACAATATGAGACGCACGGCCCGGCATAACACAGATGCTGTTATACTCATGGTGAATCCAAGACAGCCTAATTTGCATGTCTGTGCATCTGCATGGGGGCGGGAATCAGCTGGCACGCGTAACAATCGGCTTCATCAGACCAATATGAGACGCACGGCCCGGCATAACACAGATGCTGTTCAGCTCATGGTGACTCCAAGACAGCCTAATTTGCATGTCTGTGCATCTGCATGGGGGCGGGAATCAGCAGGCCTGCGTAACAATAGGCTTTATCAGAACATTATGAGACGCATGGCCCGGCATAACACAGATGCTGTACAACTCATGGTGACTCCAAGACACCCTAATTTACATGTCTGTGCAGCTGCATGGGGGCAGGAATCAGCAGGCACACGTAATAATCGGCTTCATCAAAACAATATAAGGCACGGAAATGGTGGCAAATATATGCGTAGGTGGATCAAAACCATCAAATCGTTTTCTAGGCCGCATTTACCACCAACATTAAAGTCATCTGCGTGCCTTTCCAAATCAAAGGAACTCAAGCTATTTTTCAACAAGGAGGCCCGGTTGTTCCTCCCCACAAAAATCTTTAGTAAAAGGCAAAATATTTATTCATTTTAATGAGAAACCAGAGCATAACCCGGCAGAACACAGACACTGTTCAACTCATGGTGACTCCAAGACAGCCTAATTTGCATGTCTGTGCATCTGCATGGGGGCGGGAATCAGCAGGCACGCGTAACAATAGGCTTCATCAGAACAATATGAGACGCACAGCCTGGCATAACACAGATGCTGTTCAACTCATGGTGACTCCAAGACACCCTAATTTACTTGTCTGTGCAGCAGCATGGGGGCAGGAATCAGCAGGCACGCGTAAAAATCGGCTTCATCAGACAAATGTGAGACGCACGGCCCGGCATAACACAGATGCTGTATAACTCATGGTGACTCCAAGACACCCTAATTTACATGTCTGTGCAGCTGCATGGGGGCAGGAATCAGCAGGCATGCGTAACAATCGGCTTCATCAGAACAATATGAGACGCACGGCCCGGCATAACACAGATGCTGTTCAACTCATGGTGACTCCAAGACAGCCTAATTTCCATGTCTGTGCATCTGCATGGGGGCAGGAAACAGCTGGCACGCGTAACAATCGGCTTCATCAGAACAATATGAGACGCACAGCCCGGCATAACACAGATGCTGTTCAACTCATGGTGACTCCAAGACACCCTAATTTGCATGTATGTGCATCTGCATGGGGGCGGGAATCAGCAGGCATGCGAAACAGTACGCTTTATCAGAACAATATGAGATGCATGGCCCGGCATAACACAGATGCTGTACAAGTCATGGTGACTCCAAGACACCCTAATTTACATGTCTGTGTAGCTGCATGGGGGCAGAAATCAGCAGGCACGCTTAACAATCGGCTTCATCAGAACAATATGAGACGCACGGCGCAGCATAACACAGATGCTGTTCAACTCATGGTGACTCCAAGACAGCCTAATTTGCATGTCTGTGCATCTGCATGGGGGCGGGAATCAGCAGGCATGCGTAACAATAGGCTTTATCAGAACAATATGACACGCATGGCCCGGCAGAACACAGATGCTGTACAACTCATGGTGACTCCAAGACACCCTAATTTACATGTCTGTGCAGCTGCATGGGGGCAGGAATCAGCAGGCACGCATAATAGTCGGCTTCATCAAAACAATATAAGGCACGGAAATGGTGGCAAATATATGCGTAGGTGGATCAAAACCATCAAATCGTTTTCTAGGCCGCATTTACCACCAACATTAAAGTCATCTGCGTGCTTTTCCAAATCAAAGGAACTCAAGCTATTTTTCAACATGGAGGCCCGGTTGTTCCTCCCCACAAAAATCTTTAGTAAAAGGCAAAAGATTTATTCTTTCTAAAAAGAAACCAGAGCATAACCCGGCAGAACACAGACACTGTTCAACTCATGGTGACTCCAAGACAGCCTAATTTGCATGTCTGTGCATCTGCATGGGGGCGAGAATCAGCAGGCATGCGTAACAATCGGCTTCATCAGAAAAATATGAGACGCACGGCCCGGCATAACACAGATGCTGTATAACTCATGGTGACTCCAAGACACCATAATTTACATGTCTGTGCAGCTGCATGGGGGCAGGAATCAGCAAGCATGCGTAACAATCGGCTTCATCAGAACAATATGAGACGCACGGCCCGGCATAACACAGATGCTGTTCAACTCATGGTGACTCCAAGACAGCCTAATTTCCATGTCTGTGCATCTGCATGGGGGCAGGAAACAGCTGGCACGCGTAACAATCGGCTTCGTCAGAACAATATGAGACGCACAGCCCGGCATAACACAGATGCTGTTCAACTCATGGTGACTCCAAGACACCCTAATTTGCATGTCTGTGCATCTGCATGGGGGCGGGAATCAGCAGGCATGCGAAACAGTACGCTTTATCAGAACAATATGAGATGCATGGCCCGGCATAACACAGATGCTGTACAAGTCATGGTGACTCCAAGACACCCTAATTTACATGTCTGTGCAGCTGCATGGGGGCAGAAATCAGCAGGCACGCTTAACAATCGGCTTCATCAGAACAATATGAGACGCACGGCCCAGCATAACACAGATGCTGTTCAACTCATGGTGACTCCAAGACAGCCTAATTTGCATGTCTGTGCATCTGCATGGGGGCGGGAATCAGCAGGCACGCATAACAATCGGCTTCATCATAACAACATGAGACGCACGGCCCGGCATAACACAGATGCTGTACAACTCATGGTGACTCCAAGACACCCTAATTTACATGTCTATGCAGCTGCATGGGGGCAGGAATCAGCAGGCACGCGTAATAATCGGCTTCATCAAAACAATATAAGGCACGGAAATAGTGGCAAATATATGCGTAGGTGGATCAAAACCATCAAATCGTTTTCTAGGCCGCATTTACCACCAACATTAAAGTCATCTGCGTGCCTTTCCAAATCAAAGGAACTCAAGCTATTTTTCAACAAGGAGGCCCGGTTGTTCATCCCCACAAAAATCTTTAGTAAAAGCCAAAATATTTAATCATTCTAAAAAGAAACAAGAGCATAACCCGGCAGAACACAGACACTGTTCAACTCATGGTGACTCCAAGACAGCCTAATTTGCATGTCTGTGCATCTGCATGGGGGCGGGAATCAGCAGGCACGCGTAACAATAGGCTTCATCAGAACAATATGCGACGCACGGCCTGGCATAACACAGATGCTGTTCAACTCATGGTGACTCCAAGACACCCTAATTTACATGTCTATGCAGCTGCATGGGGGCAGGAATCAGCAGGCACGCGTAATAATCGGCTTCATCAAAACAATATAAGGCACACAGCCATGGAAATGGTGGCAAATATATGCGTAGGTGGATCAAAAAACATCAAATCGTTTTCTAGGCCACATTTACCACCACCACCATTAAAGTCGTCTGCGAGCCTTTCCAAATCAAAGGAACTCAAGCTATTTTTCAACAAGGAGGCCCGGTTGTTCACCCCCAAAAAAATCTTTAGTAAAAGCCAAAATATTTAATCATTCTAAAAAGAAACAAGAGCATAACCCGGCAGAACACAGACACTGTTCAACTCATGGTGACTCCAAGACAGCCTAATTTGCACGTCTGTGCAGCTGCATGGGGGCGGGAATCAGCAGGCACACGTAACAATCGGCTTCATCAGACCAATGTGAGACGCACGGCCCGGCATAACACAGATGCTGTTCAACTCATGGTGACTCCAAGACAGCCTAATTTGCACGTCTGTGCAGCTGCATGGGGGCGGGAATCAGCAGGCACACATAACAATCGGCTTCATCAGAACAATATAAGACGCATGGCCCGGCATAACACAGATGC